>NW_023496014.1:0-179663 GCF_904425465.1 Colossoma macropomum | reverse complement strand
GTTAAGTCAACCAGAAGGAGAGCGCGCTGCACGAGCGGGAGCCGGCTCGCGCTTTAGCTTTAACCTCCACAGTTCAGACAGTCAGAGCAGACAGAGTTAAACCGCTGTTTCAGTCAGAATAATCGATCAGTAAAGTCTTCATCAGTCACACTCACCGCTCAGCACTAGGCTCCTCAGCAGACCCGGTCCTCTCCGCTCCGCTCCTCTCTGTGCCTCTCCTCCTCTTCTCTCCGCTCAGCTCCTCTCCGCTCCTCTTCGCTCCTCTCTGTGCCTCTCCTCCTCTTCTCTCCGCTCAGCTCCTCTCCTCTCCTCTCCTCTCCTCTCCGCTCCTCTCTGTGCCTCTCCTCCTCTCCTCTCCGCTCAGCTCCTCTCCTCTCCTCTCTTTTCCGCTTCTGTCCGCTCCTCTTTGCGCCACTGCTCGCCGGTTAAGTGACGCTTTAAGGGAAATTACACAGGCAGCAATGACGTCGCCGCTCGCTCGCGCCCACTGCGCGCGACCGGCGTTTACTTACCTCAGCCGTCAGAATCGCCTCAGCGTTTTACCACCGCGAGTCCTGCTCTGGCGGTTTATAGAGAGATTTTAACTGAATTTGCTCTGAATGAACCAGCAGAATAGGAGGATCTGTACTCTGAGCTGCTGCTGCACTGAAACAGTTCAGATTCACAAAGGTAAACTTTCCACTCTGAGGGAAAAACTACAGTAAACCCCTTTAACACATCATACAGTGCACATTAACCTCTTAGCTGCCAGTTTGAGAAACAATGATTTTTTAAACAGATACTGTTTTATTTGTTGTGAATATTTAAATAAGAGATACACATCAGTACATATATCACATTAAAATCTACATACGCCACACATAACTGTGGATAACTTAAATTAACCAATCAGAACAGTGATATACACACCTACTCAATTTAATAAATACATGTACAGTTAAATACAGTCATTCACTACCAATCAAACTGTTCATACAGCTGTGTGCAGTAATATCACAGTACGTAATTATTTAAGTAATTCATTCATTTAAAATGAAATTGCATAGATATTCATATACATACACAAGAACCAGCCACTTTATCAAGTCCACCTCCTTGTATCTCCAGTCATTGTCCATTTTATCAGCTCCACTGACCATACACTGTTAAAATGAGAGGTCAGCTCAGCTCAAAATGATGTAGTAACTGATTACATGGCTTTTCTTGAGTTCACACAACTCAAACTTCTTAGTTGAGTCAAAAGTTCTCTTTTTCAGTTCTGCATCTCGGTGAGGTAAAGAAAATTAACTTGTTTTATACTCAACTTCCCCACCAGCCAAGACTCTCTCCATCACACAGTCCTACCAGACATTTTTCCTCTTGGATACATACTTACAGACGGCTGTGGCATCGCTGGGTCTCAAACTCACAACCTTCTGTTGGGGTGACGGCTTAGTCCACTGCACCACTCAGCAACACATGAAGTAACTCTGATTTTGTCTCTAAAAATGTTTAAAACACTGTTTAATCATTCATCCCAACATCAGGAGGTTGTGAGTCTGAATCCCAGCAATGCCACAGCTGTCCAGATGTCCAGAAGCTCAAGAGGAAAATATGCCAGATGGAGCTGTGTGACAGAAGGAGTGCCAGCTGGTGGGGAAACACAAATTCAGTTTTGTTTAACTAACTGAGATGCAGAAACGGCAGCTGGGAGAACTTTTGACTCAACTAAGAAGTTTGAGTTGTGTGAACTCCGGTGTCCTCAAGTTGAGTCAACTCAAGAAAAACCACGTAATCAGTTACTATATCATTTAAAGTTGAGCTGACGTCTCATTTTAAACAGTGTATAGTTTCACTTTGTAGTTCTACAGTTACAGACTGTCGTCCATCTGTTTCTCTGCATACTTTGCCAACCTGTTCTTCAATGGTCAGGACCCCCACAGGACCCCCACAGACTCCCAATGTTACAGAAACTGGAAGCTCCACCCATCTGTGCATCTGCAGGTCATATGGCTGTGTTCACATTACCAGGTTGAAGTGGCACAAATCAGATTTTTTGCCCTAATGAGACTCTGTGTGGACTGTGTGGACACACAAATCTGATCTTTTCAAATCCGACCTGAGCCATATGTGAGTCATATGTGGTCCTAGATCGGATAGGTATCTGATTCATGGCCATGCGACCTTAATGTGACGCTCAGATCAGAATTCATGTGCTTTTTTTCCACTGCGCTGCACCATCATTCAGCGTTACCATGGCAGCAGCGCTGAACAGAAGTTAAAGTCTGTAAACGGTGGAAAAGCAGCTCATCTCACCTTTTTCTCCTTCGTCTCGCTCTAATAATGAAGCTGAGAGCTGATCAGAGTTAATTATCTCCTCAGCGAAGCTCGTTCTGCTCGTTAGTTTGTGCTGATGATGAACGTGATTCATTCCCGTGACGTTACTGAGTAGAATGAGCTCATGAGGGTCATTTCAGGACGCCGGTTCGTCACATTGATGACAGATTTGAGTCGCTTACCTAAGCGAGTGTGAACCATCGTGTCAGAGAGATCGGATTTGAGCAAAATATCAGATTTGAGCAATCAGGCTTGCAATGTGAAGTCTAGAAGCAGCCTAAGTGATCACCAGGTAGAGTTTTTGGATGTTTTCACAGGCTTTTCTAGATCAGCGCATGATGACACACAACTCTCTACCAGCAGGCAGCATGATCCCTGGTGATGGTTGTCAGTCCCACTCCTGGACAGTGGAGGCTTCAGTTCCTAAAATAAATGCAAACCTGTAATTTAACCTCAGTTTGCTTTCATTTGCCCAGCTGAACTTTACTTAATAGTTAATAATTGAATTATGTTTGAAATAAACTGAAAGATTTCAAATCTTTCAATTAATGTACTAATCTAATATTAGTCTTAAGCTCTGTCTTGGAACTTACCTTGTGTTTCTTTTTTAGGTTGGGCCACATTTTCCTGTAGCCCCAATTCCAAAGGATAGTCCTAACAAACAAAATCAAATTAGGGGTTTTAACTTTCTTAGAGAACAGGTAACGAGATTAAAGGATCCAGCATCATTCAACTAAAACTCTAACCAGATTAGGAAAGTGCTCAACCACACAAGCAAATGGCTTCCACTTATTTTTAAGTTATGATTAGCTAATGTTACATTATGGAGGCCTCGAGCTCCGATCTGCTCCCTGAAAGAGCGGAAACAGCTCGTGTGTGTGAACACGGAGAACTTAATAGTTAACTACCTAGCAAGTTACAGAGAAGCACCTGTAACCTTCATTATTCTATCAAATTATTCAAGACACAAAAACAGATCAATGATTAGATTGTGCTACCTCGTCATTAGCTGGCTAATGTTTGACAAAATCGCAAGTTAAACTATTTTGTTAGCCAGCTGGCTATTCAAAACAACAGGCTGGCACTTCAGACTCTGCTAGCATGCATGCTAATAGCTTGGCATTCCAAAAACTGCAAAATGGTCACTGATGACCTAAACTGCAGGCTATAGGCTATTTGTACACCTTCATGACAAGAAAACAAATAAAATACAGTAGAAATTCAGAATAACTTACATTTTGAAGATGACACTTCGCCGCTTGCTGGGCTGCTAGCCACACCACTTCTGCCTGCCATCTGGCTGATATCAGTTTAATGAGATATCAGGCCAACTTTGGCAGATAATGCTGGATGGGTGACTGGGACAAGGAAAAAAAAAAACAAATAAATCTGATTAAATGCTCTAACAAATTTCTCCTGAAAAATACAGATCTCATACAATACAAAATACAAATCTCAATAAAATACTGAGGAAAGAAAGCCACGTTATAACATCAGTAACTACATGATAGTGTCACATTATAACAGTAGAGGATGGTACAGAGTGAACAGGTTGAGCATATAAACACATTCTATTAAATATTTAATTTGAACTGTATTAGTTTCAGTATCAGAAGAGGAAAGTGCTGTGGTGGCGACTCTAACAGAGACTGATGGGTAAATCTGGCTGTGTCTGGAACTGAAGGCCGCGGTCTGAATGCCCTGCTGTCTCATAACTCACTGATACTCATAAGGTGCCTGTAACTGGATCACAGTTCAGTTTCTATACATCACAACATTACCAGGATATCGACAGCTCACTGCTGTTAGCCTCTATTCACTGTAAGCAAATGAGGGTTTACTGGCTGGACTAGCACTGAATGGTAGCCTACATTTGCTAAATAAGCTAACAGACACTGACTGTTAGACTCCTATGCTTTATAACAGTGTAATAATGTACCAAACTATTAAAATCTAGTGTATAAACCAAAGAGAATGTTTTTTTTGTTAAGAAATATCATAACAAAGGGGAAAATTCCTCTGCTAGTAGGTCAGCATTGTCCCACTGTGATGAGGTCATGGCTGTGCTGGTGTGGAAAGGTTTCTCTTTCAGGTAACTGTCACGCTGTAGTAAAGGTTAAATTAGATCTTTAGTCTTAGTGGAAAAGAGAGAGAGTAATCATCTGATACCACAACACAAATATTATCTTACTAGTGGAGGATTTTGTCTCTTTTAATAATAAATACAGTTACATGTTTAGTTTATACAACATATTTCAGCTGTGCTGGACTTGGACTCCATACTGAGGCCTACATTTCTGAACAGTCAGGTTCCCTTTATAAACACACATAAAGAGCCGAGCTCTCTGTTCTAAACTCACAGATAAAAGGATGCAGTGGCTGTTTAGCAGTTCAGGCTCTTATTAGACTGGAACAGTTATTAAGAATAACTACATTGAGTATTTAATTAGAAATAAGCTGAAGTAAAAACAGCTTCATTAATTTAGTAACACTATTAAAAGTGACTCTTCATGCTAATCCTAGAAGTGATCTGAACAGTAATAACCTGATGTTCACTAAACTCAGGCTCACTTTTTTAACCGTGTCAGTGTGCAGTTCGGGAAGCAGGTTCAGTTTGTAGCACCACAGCGCCCCCTGCTGCACATTACTCTTCATTAAACTGTTTAAAATCTTGTATTACATGATGTAATATTGCGTGCAACAGGTGACTTTTCACAGTTTGCTAATTTTTTCCTGCCTTTAGTGTTCTAGCAGTTTTACTTCTTAAGAAATAAATCCTGTTTATGGGTTAATTATTCCAGATTCCTTCAGTAAAACATATTGATCACTGACTGGAGAGAATGGATGAGTAAAGACAAGAACATCTGTACTGAACTGTAGTATATAACTATGATTATACAGTATTAATCTTCAATCACCCTCTTCTTCTATAAGATAACAGCGTTTTAATATTTGGTCCAACAGAACAATCATACTAATGTTTTAAAAGATGTTTATGATGAATATTTATGAAGATTTCATATTTACTGTAACCGTAAAGCTCAGATAAATCTCCTATAAAATCTCTTCTAGGATATATAACAGCAGCAGTAACTGACCTCCTTCACTCTGAGTCTGATGGTGAAGATCTTCATCAGCAGGAATCTGAGTTTATGTTCATTATTCCACCACTGTTCCTCCTCATCTTCTCCACATGTTCTCTCCTCATCTTCACCTCCAGATACAGCAGACTCCTCCCCCATATTCACCTCTATAGTAATAATAGTATAATAATAATAGTCTTTACAGAGTAGCTTGTCTGTACAGTCTGTGGTCTATGGGTGTAACTGACAGAGAGCTGTTTACATTTGAATTTGACATTTGAAAACAGGCCACCTGCAGGAGGAACAGAGAACTGCAGCTGCAGAGCCCAGACACATTACATGGGTGTTTGCTTGTTTCTGATTGGTCTAACTCATCTACAGGCAGTTCAGTAGCTCTGTGTCATTAGGTTTCTTAAAGCTGAAGACAGTGTTGTTGATAATGTGTTATAATCGTAGTGTAATACTTTATCAATTTCAATACAAGATCAGTTAATCTTTCAGCTCATAAAGCTGTACAGTATCAGGATCAATACTGTCAGCAGAGCCTACCTGAATATCTGAGTGGGCTCCTGTGTTCTGCAGGTTCTGTCCACATTCGGTCAAACTGGTCAGCTCTGATTAATGAAAATAATGAGATGGTCACTGCTGTCTTTCTCATTTCTGCTCTTCTTTGGACAATAGGAGGGTTCAGTGGTACCACTGACCCGTCCAGACCCGTCCATCTTGTACTTCGGCCATCGTCCCATTTCAAATGAAATATTGTCAAATATGTTATTTTCTTTTTCTTAATATCGTGTTTTGCTTTTTTTTTAAATATATTTTTCTTCTGTTTTCTGTTTTTCTGTCAGGTTGGTTTTTATTTGCATCTTTGTTTGTACTTTGAGATGCAGTTTAATGAGTGATGCTAAATAAATAAATAAATAACTATCATCATTATTCAGTTGTTATTGATCATTCATGTAATAGGTCATAAATGTCAATTATATATATTGACATGAAGGTTATTTATTTTGGCTACAGTGATGATGGTTTAAACTGCCTGAGCCTCTAAAAGGCTCAACATGCTTCTAAATACAGTAAACACATCAGAAAATACATCACAGATTTACACACATATTTATTATAAACATCTACTGTAGAGCAGAGATTGTGAGAGTGACCCTCACAGTGTCCGGTACAGTCCACTCTGTAGTTGTATTACAGCTCCTAACATGTTATTGTGTCACAGGTTTGGCACCATTTGCTAAAAAAGAGCAGATAAAGTGGTACAGAATGTGCTGCAGTTTGGACACACCAAGTTCAATCAGACAAGCAGATATTATTACAGAACAGAACAGATCTTCATTCACTGATAATCATTCACTGATTTCTGTTACAGTTTAGCTTTAAAAATACACCTAAACAGACAAAATGTTTCATAATATTTCCTTTCTCTCCTCTCCTGGTCAGTACTGATGGTGTGTGTGTGTGTCTGTAGGTCAGTTCTGTTCTCTCTTTCTCTCTTCTCTCTCTCCTCTCCTGGTCAGTACTGATGGTGTGTGTGTGTCTGTAGGTCAGTTCTGTTCTCTCTTTCTTCTCTCTCTCCTCTCCTGTCATACTGATGGGGTGGTGTCTGTAGTCAGTTCTGTCTCTCTTCTCTCTCTCCTCTCCTGGTCAGTACTGATGGTGTGTGTGTGTCTGTAGGTCAGTTCTGTTCTCTCTTTCTCTCTTCTCTCTCTCATCTCCTGGTCAGTACTGATGGTGTGTGTGTCTGTAGGTCAGTTCTGTTCTCTCTTTCTCTCTTCTCTCTCTCCTCTCCTGGTCAGTACTGATGGTGTGTGTAGGTCAGTTCTGTTCTCTCTTTCTCTCTTCTCTCTCTCCTCTCCTGGTCAGTACTGATGGTGTGTGTGTAGGTCAGTTCTGTTCTCTCTCTCTCTCTCTCTTCTCTCTCTCTCCTCTCCTGGTCAGTTCTGATGGTGTGTGTGTGTCTGTAGGTCAGTCATGCAGTCCTGCAGTTCTGCTCTCTGTATCCCGATCTTAGTGATCACTACATTCACTACAGGTAAATCCTGCACTGTCACTTCTTTATATTTACCTCTCAATTTCTGTATTTTATCTTCACTTTTGAACCACAGTTTCTGTAAACAATAGCATTAAGCAGTGATTTAGTACTCAAGACTATGAACTTTCCATAACTGTAAACTGTCCATGGCTGGACTGGCCATCTGGCAGACTTTGCACATTCCTGGCAAGCCGTTGTACATTTTGGGCTGAGATAGTTGTGTTATTATTTAGTTATTTTTTTTTGTCTGAATGGCCAATAAAACAGGTAGCTTGGCCCATTGGCCTTAAACACCTCCCACAACACAGCTTAGTGTTGGCTTCATTAAGCAGCACATCTGCAAAAAAAGAGTAAAACCGGATGACAAAATGTGAGGCAGGCGCTGACTAATTATGCGTCAGGGTGAGAGTGGACGGAGTGTAGAACTTGCGGTAAACAGAAGCTAACAGTGGGCTGGCTGCTTGGCTCAACAGAAAGTAATGAGAGATGATGATAATTAGGATTACTGCTACTCTGTGGTTCAGGAATCCATTCAGATCTTCATGATAAAATCAAACAAAAAAGTACTAGTGGTGAACAAACTACCTGGTGTTTGCAAAGTTATGTTGATAACATAATAAAAAATACTGCATGCTTTGCCATAACATTACTTAAATTTGGCTAGTTTTCTACTTTTATAACTGCAGATTCTTTTGGAACTGCTAGTTTTGTAACGTGGCTCTCAGACATTGTTGTATTAAAAGAACATCATTATTTTGTAAACCACCAGTCCTCAACATTAGTCAGCTAGCAGGGTGGGCAGTGCTCTTTGGGACCAGAAAAGAAAACATGTTTGGGAGCCAACGTTTGTGTGGGTGTCGATGGACAACACATAGAAATGAAATTGAGACATCCCTGCATTTAGTTGTTTTATTAAACAACAGTTTGTCCAATCTCACCCAATGTTTAGCTCACCAAGGCAACCATTAAAGGAATCAAGCCATTATTACACAGCTTTAGTGTTTTTAAGGAATAGCACAGTTAGTATACATATTCAGGGGAGCGTGAAGATGGGTTGTGTGTGTGATCGATTGTGGTGGGCCGGTCTGGACCAAAACGCCAGGGCTGATTTTTTATCCCAGTCCAGCCCTGTCTCAGTCATGTCTCGGTCTCGAGCTCATATGGACTTGGTCGCATCTCGAGGTGAGGTGGTGTAATTAACTATTAAAAACACACTTAATTGCTGCAGAGGGGGTCTGTTTACAGCTGCTCTATGACAGTGGAGTAAACAAAGCACAATGTAAAATAGACTAAACACATGATCTGAATTAGATCATGTTAAACATCTGATCGAGATGCATTAAAATAGATCTGGGTTTTTTAGGGTCAGGGCAGTTTTAAAGAACGGACAGTTTTTTAGGGTCTATTCAGTTTTAAAGAATGGACAGATGATTTTAACATTTAAATTCTGTAATTTTACAGTGACATTTAACATGTTATAGTGGCAATTTCTCATTTGATATTTCTTTTTATCTTATTCTCTGTTTTAGTGTCTCAATCAGTCAATCCTCCAGTGAAGGTGAATCTTCATGACTCTGCCCTGCTCTGAGAGATGTTCTGGTTTGGTCAGATGGACTGTGTTCCATAAACCCACTGATGTTCTGGCTGAGTGTGATCATACTTCATGTAGATCAAAGGAGGGATATCAGATGATCCGTGATCAGTACCTGAAGGGGAATCTCTCTCTCATCATCACTGAAGCTGATCTCACTAAGAGATCCTGGTACACATGTGACTGTGATGGTAAAGACGTCTGTGATGTGACTCTACAGATTGAGCGTAAGTGTCCATCTGTTCTCTTCACTGATCATTACTGACAAACTACAATGATTTGGGTTTAATACTTAGTAGATGTAGTGCTTAGTAGATTTACACTATTCTGGATTGTTTTTTTTCCTCAGCTTTAAATAATACTGTTCAGATAAAGCCTGGGGATTCTCTGGTCCTGGATTTGGAGATACCAGAAGAAGTGGAGGTGATTTATAAAAGCACAGATGCAGCTGGACAATCCAGTGGTCAGATCTGTATAGTGCCTGGCCGCTCACTACAGTGTAAACCTCAATACATACAGAGAGCATCTCTAATATCTGCTCTAGAGCTGAGAGGAGTGACCCCATCTGATAGTGGAGTTTATACTGTAATGGACAAATTGAATCAAGAAGTGATTCACACCTACACAGTGACCGTGGAGTCAGCAGGGGGAAGAGATAAAGTGAAGGGTATGTGTTTACATGATTTCTGTCTGTCCAATCAGAGTTCACTGATCAGGAATCTGCTGCTGAGCTTTAATGATGGTGTTCAGTTAAACTCACTGTATTACAATCCTGTGTGTGTTTTGTAGATGACCATCCAGATCTGGACACAGATAAAGGAGCTGCTGTTCCAGTGTGGGTTTTTGCACTGGTGGTCGCTGTACTTGTAGCTGTGATTGTGGTGTTAGTGGTGCTGATTGTGCGGCTGAGGAGAGAAATTCAGCAGCTCCGGATGAAAGAAAGAAAAGAACAGTTTTAATGAATGGTCACTGAAAACAAGAGACTGCACAGTATTGACCAGGAAGCCAAAGCGATCATCACTAATCATCAATTACCTTTAGCTGATCCATAAAATGCATTATTACTAATATTATTGTTGTTAGCATTAATATCCAGCCTGCTTGGCAAAGTGGCAGCTCAACTGTAAATATGAAAACTGTCAATATCAAAACTTCTTAGTAATCCTAAAGATATGTGACTTAATTATCATTACCCAAAGTCAGATTTGCAACATTTTCAAATGGCCCGGTCACCCACACCAGCTTACTTTCTTTTTTTATTTAGTAGATTTTTTATTATTTATTTTTTTATCAGGGTTTGTATTGTGAATTGATGTAAGTAACTTTGACTTTTCCGTTCCACTTTAAATGATGTAGCAGTTACACTGTGGTGCCTGAACATGTGCCAGAATGAAACTGCTGCACCATTTAAGGTGGAAAAGAATATTTGAATATTTGAATAAGTTTTTATTTCTCTTGTACTTTAACTTATGTCTAGATTTATTTCTATTTTCCTGCATAGTATATGTAAGTTTATGTGCAATAATATGTCTTTCTTTAAAGTTCTATCTATCTTTCTATCTATCTGTCTATCTTTCTATCCATCTTGGCTGCTAATATAGGAAGCAGTAAAATAGGCAGTAAGACAAACACAGCCAAAGGCTTCCTTTTCCTTTTTATGACTCCAAGAGAAGTTTATCTTTTTTAGTTAAAGAACTGAATTCTTCATTTTCAGTTAGTTAGTTAGCTAACATAGCTAATGCTAGCTAGCTAACTAAATCTAACGAGGCTAGTCACAGAATGAATTAAACTCACCGACCTGTCTTCCCTTCAGCTTGTTAAAGTCTTCTCCAATCGCAGTTTGCCTCTTTAAATCGTCACACGCACAAAGCTTATTTATAATAAGAATTTAATTCGGATTATTCAGTATTTAGTGGTTTACATTTGCTATTTTTCCTCAGTTTCTCTCTCCTCAGATTAGCGGTTAAATCCAGAATCTTTCTGCTTTTATTAAACTATTTTAATGCTATTTATTTACAGTGTTTTGCATTGAAATTGTAGTAGTGATATTGAAGACACAATTAGAACTAATGTCATAGCAACTGTAACGCTGCATTTGCAAATCAGACACATGCGGATAAAAATGAATCCGGAAGATTTATTCAAACGGAGATAAACAGGGTTAACACCAGACCAGGTCAACAACCAGAGTAGCAAGACAAAATAGGAGTGGGCGAAGGCGCAGTCGAAAAAACAGGTGAGGGTTTTAACCAGAGAAAACAACAAAGCCAAAAAAGGAGCGAGAATCGGAAACAGGAAAAAACAAAGTGAGGTCAAACACAGAACAGTAATCAGAAAAACAAACGGCTTGGCATGACCTGACTGAACAATGGCAATACTTCAAAGCCATGAATCAAACAGACTAGTATATATACAGAGTTCAACAGGTGGTGGTGATTAGAGTTCAGGTGACTGTGATCTGCTGAGTGGTTTGTGATTGGTTGAAGAAGTCTTATGACTGACAGAGGGATTCTGGGAAATGGAGTCCTTAGTGGTATGAGTGTCCGACTGAGAACCAGGAAGCGTGACAGCAACATTCAACTGACTTTAAAATACCAACATTGAGGACAAGGTGATACCTGAATGTCACAGAAAAACTGAAGTACACACAATTTGAGAAATAATGATTAAAATTTGAGCGAGTAAAGTTCAGTGAATGGTACTGGAGTGACAGCAGAATCTACCCAAAGAGCAAATGAGTCAGGGCCTAGATCTGGTCCACGCTTACTACTTTCATCCGGCCCACAGACCGCCGGAATGACGCCAATGACTTCTTCCAGATCCGGGTACCGGGACACAGGCAGCAATTAATCCAAAGTACTCCATAACTTAGATATGATATGGACAAGAATTCAGCCAGACCACAGCCACAACTCAGCCTTCATTAAAACATGTTTTAAATGTCATCCAACAGAAATGTTGTGGGAGGACCTGAGGTGTTAAGTGTGTGCAAGAAACCCAACCATCACTGAGCTATAGCAATTCTATGTGAAGGAGTGGGGCACAATTTCTCCAAGCCCATGAAAGACTGATCAGTCGCTAAAGGAAACCTTTGGTTGTCACTGCTGTTTGCTGTTTTTGGTGGGTCACACCAGTTACTGAAAGCAAACGTGTACTTTGTTCAATTAATAAAAGAAGGTACATAATGTCACGTTCTTTGTTTTATTGGTCTTTCTTAATAATTTTGATCACAATCTAATTACTTTTTAAGTAAAAAAACACACCTGTTACCTACTACATTTTGTCTTGCTCTTATATTGCTGTTATGCTTGAGCTACATCTCGGTCTTGAAGTGAGCAGCATCTGGTCTTGGTCTTGAAGTGAGCAGCATCTGATGTTGTTTGATGCTCTCAAAGAGCATCAAAATAAGTAGTGCAGCCCTGAGTCTTAAATATATACATAATCACCAACAGAGCTCTGTCTAAGAATGATGGAATACACAGGTCCATGCTTACAAGTGCAAGGTATACCTTCACTGCTTCTTCCTATCCGGTGCCGAGCTGGGCCTGTCGACAAGCCCTATAATTAGAAAACAGATTGACATTAGTAATCCAGTACGTCTAAAACACACTCTCAACTGGTATTCTAAGCTTCTCTGTTTGATTAAAGCTTCTTAATAACACAATAAAACACTGCAAAATCATTCAAAACAAGTTTGTCAATTTCCCTCCAAAACTTTAGTGTAACTCAACATGTATTTAGATATTTTTACATATTCAATTCACACCAACAGCATTCTCAAAAACACATCATCTTAACCATTAGCTACAGAGGAAAAACGCAGTTTGCAAAGCATTTCTAGTTTAAGCTGCTGATTTTAATTGAGTTGAAAGTGAATTAATGTTATTAGAGATAGATTATTAGAGAGTTTTTGTAATACTGAATGTAGCTTAACTAGTTGGCTACAGTTAGCTAGCTAGTAACTTATTTGCCAGTACAAACTCAATTCCAAAAAAATGTACTTTGACTTGTTTTTGAATGAAAACAAGATGAATGCAAGATATTTAAGGTTTGCCTCACTAATTTCATTTTTTTTAAGTAAACATATATTCATTCTGAAATCGATGCCTGCAACACGTTCCAAAAAAGTTAGGACGGTAGCATTTTAAATCTAGGAACATTGTGAAACGTTCAAAAACGTGTTAAACTAGTGATCTAATCATGCCTGCTCTATGTTTGGTTTCTATTTCCCACAGCTTTGAAACACCTTGATGCTAAGACAGCTCGGGGAGACACTGACACTAAAGCATAAATAAATGACGAAAGTAACTTTTGGTTAAAATAGTTTGTTCACCCTGTTAGTACTGTAAAAGATGACGAGTTGGACATGTTTCTGGGCCATTTTCTCACTCTTCCTGAACCAAGCTGCGTCCATGTACAGTCAGTGGTCAAATCTATGTTGCTAATGTTTACATGGGCTGAGTAGAAGAATTAAACCTGGTGGACATTTTTTCTCATCCAGAAAGAAGCACAGTGAGTGTAGATCTGTTGAGGGATGTGGTGTTGAACAGAAAGACCTGCTCATTTTGGAGAAGCTACCAGACATGCCAACACATTAACCGTACTGAGGCCGAAGAAAGATTTTTGAGGGAGGCTGTAAACCGGTGGCCCTCCATCGTTGCTCTGTTAAACCGTGCAGGTGGAAGTTTGATAACACTACTATTTCCACCTGGATGTGATGATGCAGTGACTGAGAGAAAGGTCTATTCAGAGTTTCTCTGGTTTAATAAAATAAACAAAGACATGAGGCTAAATAATAATCATAATAATAATAATGAGTGTCATTTGAATTTACCTGAAACAAAAGGGTAATTACCTTGAAACAAATATTAGATTGATATAACTCAGCATGGAGTACATAATAAGAGGCACTAAAACATGTAATCCCTGTGTCTAAATAACTTACTTTTATTCATTTAGCAGATTTATTTAGCATTTATCCAAAGCAGCGTAAAATGAAGTAGATCAACCAAGCATACAACATACTGTATGTACACATGGTGGGCCTATTTGAGACAAAGTTTTAGTCCCAGTCTGTCCCTGGGCAACATCGTAGTTCTTCAGCTACTTTTTGCTACAGTTCAGCTTGTTATAATCAGTAACGAGTAACGAACTGAGTAATGATCTGATATATTCAAAGCACACACAAGGTCAAAAATGACTTTTATGTGTTATAAAATAAATGTACAGTGTTTGTTACTGCAAGACAGCTGAGGACACTTGGACTGACAGTACTGACCCGTTTAAAAAACCCTCCCCAGTGTGCATACATAAGCCATTGCAGCAGGGATATTCAGTATAATAATAATAATTTAATACACACACACACACACACACACACACACACATCAACTAAACCGCTTATCCTTCTGGGTCGCGATGGGTTACTGGAGCCTATTCCAGCTGTCAGGTCGCCAGCCCATCGCAGGGCAGACAGACAGACTGACAGATATACACACACAATCACGCACACATTCATACCTAGGGGCAATTTAGCATGGCCAATTGGCCTGACTGCATATCGTTGGACTGCGGGAGGAAAACGGAGTACCCGGAGGAAACCCACGCAGACACGGGGAGAACACGCAAACTCCACACAGAGAGGACCCTGGTCACCCGGCCGGGAATCGAACCCCACCGTGCACCATGCACCACCGTGCCGCCCAATAATTTAATAATAATAAATAAATAATAATAAGGACAATAACAGTAGTAATAATAACAATAATAATAACAATCTATAAATCACATTTCTTCTTCGAGACAATAGCTCTTCTGTGACATTTGACATTGTTCTACAACAGCACCATCTGCTGGCCTACAAAACTACTCACATTACAGGAAAGTCAGTACAGTGAAGGGGTGGGAACTGAAGACTGTAGTACAGCACTATGAGGGGATTTCTCTTTTCTAGCTCATCACCTAAACCTAGTAATATACAGATGAACTGAATCAGGTGTACCTGAGCTCTGTACCTCCAGAACCAGAGTTCACCACCCCTGTTACAGTGGAACACGCTCCCTGAGTTATTTAAATAAAAAAAAGTGCTTTTTATAACTTTTTATTAAAAAAAAATAACAACACCAACAATATTTTGCTAAAAATCTACTGTTACAGTTCTGAATTACTTGCATTGGTTAATTGGGAACTCCAGTCATGCTGCTTTAGTTCAACAAATTTAGTAAACAGTAGAGCAGATTTAAAAATAAAAGTTTGCTTAAGTACCTGTAAATTGTGTCCCAACAACCTTGAATATAAGTGTAAAAAGTCCTTTTTTTTGTTTAAAAAAAACAGAAGTTTGTCTCTGATAAACAAATTCTGATCCACTTTCTCTCTCCTACTGTTCCTCTGCCTCGCTCTCCCCGTATGCATTAGCTACACACACACACACACACACACACACTAGATCCAGTTACAGTGTGACTACAGTGTGACTGTGGTCTGGCAGCTCCAGTAAGTTGCGCAGATGAGGATTTTTTTTTAACACTCAGCACATTTTAACACTTTTCAACACATTACAGTCATTATCAGCAGGCCTCATTTCTGCTGCACTGAATCTCAGATCGCTCTTTATGCTGTTCTTGTAGCTGTCTGTTGTCTGTTTTATCTAGCAAGCTAAGGTTGCAGGTTGTCAATCAACCACTGTCCACTGCAGGGCGACCAGAACCACAGTGGGGAGCAGGCTTTTGACCCACCACTTTTCAAAGTACTGGGCGACGCCCCACCACTTTTTGAGTTCAGGACCCGACAGGAAAATCTCCGCTTTCTCTAAACTGCATGAAGCGCTGACCAGCATGAACAATTTTTTCCTTTGTTCGGGTTTAACATCCGACTCCCGAATTCAGGCAGCACCAAATAACTGAACCGCGCTAATTCAGGAAAGAATCCAAAACGTTTTTTCCAGAGCACATTTTCACTGTACTGTCTGCTGATTTAACATTTCACTCTTTACAAACGATCATATCGTTCCTGCACTGCGAGCTGCTGGAAGTAACGAGAGACAAGCAATAAAATAATGACATGCGTCAGATTTTGGTACACGGACCGTGGGGCATATTTTTTGAACGCACTGTAGTTCAGACTGTAGGTGGTACTGGTGCTGACCACACCTGGTTCAAAGAGGAATAAAATGCTTCCAGCAGGCTTTATTGCTGTTATTAACAGTGACAGATGCTATTATAAGCGTGTGTGAGTGCAGGTACTCATTGATTGTGTGGATGATGGAGGTTAACCAGTTAATCCAGCAATACAACATGGAACATTTTAGTAGAAGATAGGAAGGATTGTTTTCAGTAATTTACATTGTATATTATATTCCATATTTGCAATAAATTAACAATAAAATTTCTTTTGTTTCCTTGGGTTGTCAGCAGACATTGGCTGTTCCTCTATAGAATTATGCCAAAATCATAATCATTAAAGAATAACACATGGAACTGACAGCAGGTTTTGAAACTGCCTATTTGAGTGATAACAAGCACATTACTGCCCCCCTCAGGTGAAACATTCAACAGTGCTGTAGCTCTAAGTTCATATGTGCTCTGTTATCACTGGTGCAGTAGTGATGATTTACTGACTGTCTCTGAAAAGCTGAAGAGGTTTTCAAACACATTAAAACACATAAGAAAGTAAATCACAGATGCAGAGGAATTATGCAGCCATGTTTTCTAAAACGTCTGATTTTACTAAAAGTTAAAAAACAACCTCTTCCGTACATACAGTCGTATGCAAAACTTTGTGCACACATCCCCAGCAGTGTTTACATATCCCCAGCATTGAGTCCCTAAGGTGACATTGTGATAATTTTTTAATAAGGCATAGCAAAAAAAAAAATATATATATATATACACACATATATATAATGTAATATATAATGTAATATATATATATATATATATATAATATATATATATATATATAATATATATATACACACACACACACACATACACACACAGGACCAAAGTATTGGGACACCCTTTCAAATTACTGAGTTCAGGTGTTTCAGCCACAATCATTGCTAACAGGTGTATAAAATTAAGCACACAGCCATACAGTCTCATAAGACAAACACTGGCTAGAATGTGTCATACTGAAGAGCTAGGAATCTAGGAATCTAGCATCTAGGAAGAAACAACAGCTCAGCCATGAAGCGGTAGACCACACAAACTCACAGTGTGGTGCCTCTAAGTGCTGAATTGCACAGTGTCTGTCCTCTGATGAATCACTAAAGAGTTCCAAACAGCCTCTGGAAGCAACATCAGCAAAAGAAATGCATGTTAGGAGATTCACGAAATGGGTTTCCATGGCTGAGCAGCTGCACACAAGCCTAAGATCAAAATGCCCAATGCCAGGGGATGCTCATGCAGTCTGATGGACGAGTCTGGGTTTGGCGAATGCCAGGAGAATGTTACCTGCCTGACTGCACTGTGCCAGCTGTAGAGTTTGGTGGAGGAGGGATGATGATATGGGGCTGTTTTTCAGGGGTTGGTCTAGAACCCTTAGTTCCAGTGAAGGGAAATCTTAATGACACAGCACCAAGACATTTTGGACAGTTGTACACTTCCAACTTTGTGGGAACAGTTTGGGGAAGAACCTTTTCTGTTCCAGCATGACTGAGCCCCAGTGCACAAAGCAGCTCCATAAAGGCCTGACTGGGTGAGTTTGGTGTGGAAGAACTTGACTGACCCTCACAGAGCCCTGACCTCAACCCCATCAACACCTTTGGGATGAATTAGAACAGAGATTGTGAGCCAGGACCTCTTGTCCAACATCAGTGTCTGACCTCACAAATGCTCTTCTGGATGAATGGGTGAAAATACCCACAGACACTCTCCAACATCTTGTAGGAAGCTTCCCAGAAGAGTGGAAGCTGTTACAGCAGCAAAGGGGGAGCAACTCCATATTAATGCCTAAAGATTTAGAATGGGATTCATAAAAGCTTCTGTAGGTGTGATGTATAGGTGTCCCAGTACTTTTGTCCATATAGTGTACTTGATTTTTTGGCTGTTGGTTGAAAAAACTGAAAAAAATTCAAAAGGTAGAATAAAGAAAAAGTAGGAAGTAAATTTCCAATATAAAATTAGATTTAAAAGTGAATTATAAAATCAGTATTAAAGGCACAGCAAAGGTTTCATTACAAAGAATGAAGTGAAAATGCAACCAGAAGCACATACCACATATACCATAATAGCTGCATATACCATCCCTTTTTGCTCACTAACAAGTGTAGTTCCCAGCTTAAAATCAGTTTTGACGTGCACAACGATCAGTGACATCAAAGTCTAGATGAAGATTTTTTTAGTTCCACTATGGAATCAAGTATCGGTGATGTTGCTTGTAGTTTTCATACTGTTATGATTTTTATTTTTGCACTTAGTAATAGAATTAAATTACTTCCACTCTAAATATTTGTTCAGAACTGCGTCATTTAATGTTTTAATTGACTTTTAGTAACACAAGTGTTAATGTTAAAGCAATCAGCCTTTCCAGCTGTCAAGACCACTATTCCAACTGTGGCTCAGGAGACACTGAGTAGCCAATCTAGGTTCTGCCATAAGTGTCATTGAATCTGGACTGAAGATAATCCCAAGACCTCACTGGAGGATATTTGTTCGATCCATCACAATAACTTATGATGGCGTTGTCATCCAGCTGCACAAAGAAGGTCAAACTTTGCCGTGTCCTTAAGTCACCATCAGGGGGCAGCAAAACCCTATGGACCTGAGAAGGTACACCGCAAAAAAACGGTGAAAAGTATGAATAATTTCTTTAATGATTGTATAAATAATTCAGTCAGCTTTGCTTTATTTGATTTTCTAGGTAAAGGCTCAATAGGGATATTTACAGAAGATACAAACACGTCGCTGGTCCACCTCTGCATCAAGTCTGCGATGTTGATCAGAACAGTTCCAGGAATGCTTGGAGCTGAGATAAACTCCCCTTTACGGCTCATGACCTAAAAGAAAACACACAGCAACTTACTGATTATTACTGTGAACTTACTGTACTAGGGGAGTCATACTTTTGCTCTTAAAAGAAGTAAAAGAGGTACACAACCTCTGCAAAAAACATTATAAACAACTTAATTTTTCTACAGATGTTACTGCACAGTTACTTTATATTTGATTAATTTACAACTAGAAAAAATATTAATTTTGTGATGTTTGGCAAACGTTTGAGCACTTTTCCATTTTTTTTCCCGGTCTGATGACAATTCCAGAGCATAATTAATGAAGGTAATTGATGCCTACAAAACAGAGCAAGGCTTTAAAAAGACATCAAAGCACTTCTAGCTTCCAATTTCCACTGTCTGAAATGTCATCCTGATATGCCAGTTTAGGGGAACTGTGGAAGTTATGAAAAGATCGGAAAGACCAAGAAAACTGCTTGTATGCTGACTAGAAAAGGCAAAGCAAAACCCCCATATGATAACAAAAGACCTGCAGAACAGTGTAGCTGAAAAGGAGCAGTGGTGTAACGTTGCTTGCACAAACATGATCCTTAAGGAAGAGTCATCAGAAGGAAACCTCACTTGTAACCACATCAAAAAAGTCAATGTTGAAAATATGCAAAACAACATCTAGAGAAGCCAGACTCATTTTGGAAATGAGTGCTGTGAATTGATGATGTAAAAATTCATACTTTTAATACTTTTTGACTACAATCAAGTTTGGACATTTGGACAACATTTGATGAAAAGAACATGTTGGGTGGGTGAGTCTAGTTTGCTTTGGGGTTGTGTGGAAACCAAGACTATTGCAGAACTAGAAGCATTCTGGAAGAAAAGGTGGGTAAAAATTCCTAATCCAAGAATAGAAAGACAACCAGCTGGCTACAAACAGCACTTGCAAGCCATGGTATCTGCCAAAAGGGGTTCAATATTATGCACTGTTGTCTTGATTTGATGCATTTTTTGACTCAGAAAAATTAAAGAGTGGCTGAAATTTCAGTTTATTAGAGAATTCACGGTTACAAAAGTCCACTATGTGGAACAAAAGCTGTGTTTTATGTGTCCTGCTCTAAAGTTCAAGACACAAGCTAATATGTTAGCCCACAGCTAACACACTGTCCACAAGCTAACATGCTAATGACAATACAGAAATATAATGTGCTACGCTGCAATATGGTGATAGTTCAATATTTCACCATTTTACTGTCCTAAACTCCATTAAAAGGAGGCTGTAGGAGATGTTATTCATTTGTCCTGCATTATCAGTCCTGTCACTCTGCTTTCTCACCTGCAGGCCGCCCTCGCGGCTTTGGAAGAGAAGAGTGATGCTGCCATAATCTGAGTGCTCCCCACAGCGGAGTTGATCTTCCTTCACGGTCTCTCTCTTCACTGGAGCGTAATACAGAGCACGCAGGGTACTGCCATTCTCTTCACCTTAAGAGCAACAGAAACAAATGTTAGAACCCTGTTCTCAATCTGTGTTTACCTACGTGAAGAGAAAATATGTTCCATTAGATGCCTGAACAAGTTCCAGTTAATCTAGAATTATGCAGCAGTTAGAATTCTTATGAAAAGCAAAAGCTTTAACAATATTAGTCTCACTGATTGTACTATATTACATATTATAGGGTGTAAATTTAAATACAGTATTAAAAAATTGGAAATAGTGCAGGATGTTTTAAAACTATCCACTCAGATACACTCTTTAGTCTTGTGAACAGTCTGTCAATGTTTTTCATTTTTTCATTTCTTTTTTCTAAGCCAAACTAATCTGCGTAGGATATCATTAAGGCTACACAAAATACTGAAAATCGTATCAAACCTTGACCTCAGAATTTACAGTCATATTGTACGTGAAAATGCGAGTCAAAGTCTGTGTCATTAGTGTTGAAGTCATCAAATTCGTGACCCAATTGTCAGGACTGGACAGAAGTCAGACACTCACAGATTATGAAAAGAGGTTTTAATAAAGGGCTTAGATACAAAGGGATAGTCAAAAACAGTGTGAGTCAGCAACAGCACAAAACACAAAACAGTAGTAAAGGGGCATACCAAAAGACGTAGTCAAAAAACAAATAAAGATCCAAAACAGAGAAACAGAGTCCAAAAGGGAGAGGCGAAACAAAAACAAGCTAAGGTCAAACACGGAAGGATAAACAGACATGGAACGCTTCGTGATGCTAGTAGGCTAGTCAAAACTCAGCAAAGAACAATACAACAGGGTGAGTATATATAGGCTGGGACACAGGTGAAAACAATCAATACTCAGGTGATTGAGAATGGGGGGTGGGGGGGTACATCATGTGACTCTTGTTAGAAGTCACGTGAGAGTCAGTGGCATCATGGGAAATGGAGTCATGTTCGGCTTGGGAGCCGAAGAGAAGCGTGACAGTCAGACTTCAGTCCAAGGCATTCGACTTGAGTCCACACCTCTGGAAAAAGCAACATACTAAATAGTAGTAATAAAAATTAGTAAAAAAATTAATAAAATCAGAAATTCAAATCAAGACTACAGTACACCGTGCTGGTCCTGGTGTGCAGAGCAGAGACAAGGCCATGCAGTCCAATAAACAAAAAGACACAAAAAATATTAATATACATACACAACCGTCATAAAACAATACAAAAGAAATATCTTCAGATATTCAGCATGATCAGTGCGCAGTGCTGAGCAATTACAGGAAGTTTTCTCCCTTTCAGTGGATCATGTAAAAATATGATACGAAAATAATAACAAAAGAAAAACAAAGACAAACAAGAACACCAGTGCAACAACAGTAAAGTGCAAACTGTGTGCAAAAGCTGAAGTTTACAATAAACCATCTCAGTTTAGCCAAACACTTCAGTTACACAAGTTTTAAAAACATTTTTATGATATTTGTGTTAGCGCAGAGTTCACATTATTACTGAAAACAGACTTTATCAGTAAACAGTGATTTGTTAGGTGTTGCGTCGCAGCTTAGTTTTGTATATCATTTAGCTACAGAACATGCTGCGCTAATGTAGCTAACTTAATTTATCACAATTATTAAGGCAGCAATAGAACAGCTCCAACATGCTCTCTCTAACAATGTTTACCATCTAGATATAATAGTTCAGCTGTTGTGAGTGAAGATCTGAACATTTTATAGTTTTATAGTGTTTTTAACATATTATTCTTCAACATATCCTGTTTCCACCTCTTCTTACGCTGGTTCTATTTAGGACCATAAGTTCTCTTTAGAACCCTTTTCATGCTTAAACGGTTCTTCAGATAGATGGAGAATATGTAGTATATGGTTCTGTGTAAAACCTTTTTGAAAATAGTTCTACATAGCACCAAAAAGGGTTCTGCCATTGTTACAGGGTCAAGTTTGTAAAAACAGAAGAACACTTTTTGGTTCTTCTACTGTTATTTCATCCTCCAAAGCAAAATCATCACCACTGATACCACACACACAACTACAAGTGCAATGATGGTCAAAGCAAACATCCACACTGGCACAACAGCTCCCTGATCTCTGCATGGACATGGCTGGTCATCTACAGAACAGAAGGACACACAGGTTTGTCATATAGTGAGTTTTAACTAAATATCACCATTAAAGCACACAGTGAGATTTTTTTCATCTACTCTACGCTGTTCAAGCTCAATAAAAAAAGAAAAACACTACTAAAGCAGGAAAGAAATGTATACCATGGACGGTCACTGTGTAGATGTGAATGACCTCTTCATTCCTGATGTCCATTATAATGTAATCTCCACTGTCAGATGGCTTCACCTCTCTCAGCTCAAGAGCAGTGAAGAATGCCATTTTCTGTTTATATTCAGGTTTACATTGTGTTGAGCGTCCATCCACTGTACATATCTGACCACTGGATGGTCCAGCTACATCAGTGCTGTTATAAATCACCTCCACTGGATCTAATATGTCCAACTTCAGCACCAGAGATTCACCACGCTTTATTTGAACGGGAGTATTCAAGGCTGAAGAGACAAAACAAACAGAAACTTGATGAATTGTGTGCAAATCAAACCACTGAGCAAAGGTTAAAAGTTAATTAATTTAATTTACAGTAAACTTGATCATTTTCAGGAAATTTTGTGAGGAGATTAGATGGAAGATAATCCGTGTGCAGAAGAAAAGAGAAAAAACAGGAGTTTCCAAATCTGGAGTTCATAAACTGATTAAAATCTCCAGAGAAAACGTCTCTCCTAACAACCACCTGGAAGAGCTGGTCGACCCCAAAACTGCCCCCATCAGATAAACAGCACTTAAAGCTTTCATCTCTGAGAGAGAGGAGAAAATCAAGCTGATCAGATCTGAAAACATCCACAGGTGTTTCTGTCCATCCTTCCACTGTGAGAAGACGACTCAGCGCTGTGGGTCTGAAAGGATGTGTAGCTGATCAAGAAGAACCTCACTGAGAAAAGGAGACGGACACATCAAACAAAGAAGCTGAACAATGGACTGACCACCCCAGAGTCCAGACCTCAACACCACTGAATGTGTTTGATTACTTCAGAAAATGATCAACCAGCTTCTAAGACTGAACTTTGGAGGTGTGTCTGCAGATTCTTTGAGTACTGAACGCCAGTCTTCTGAAAAGTGGTCATTGAGTAAAACATACACTTACGCTCAATCTGTAGACGCACATCACAGACGTCTTTACCATCACAGTCACACGTGTACCAGCCTCTCTTAGTGAAATCAGCTTCAATGATGGTGAGAGAGAGATTCCCCTTCAGGTACTGATCATGGATCATCTGATATCCCTCCTTCACTGATCTGCATGAAGTCTGATCACACTCAGCCAGAGTATCAGTGGGTTTAGTGAACACAGTCCATCTGACCAAACCAGAGCATCTCTCAGAGCAGGACAGAGTAGCAGAGTCATGAAGATTCACCTTCACTGGAGAATTAGCTGACACTGAAAGAGAGAGAAAGATAAATGGGTAAAACTGAATCTCAATAAAGTAAAAAAAAAAAAATAGCCAAAAATAAGAAAAGCTCTTAATTTTTTAGAAGAGTAAATGTCTAAATGTCATTATCAGGTTGCAGGTTCTGGCATATTTTAATAGATCAGTATTGGTGATATTAAGCCTCATCTAATGATGATCCTCTTTATGGATATGCTACCCAATTGTGCTCTATAAACATTGCTGTTGTAGAAGTAATACATCCAGTTCTAAAACACTGTTAGAGATTAACAGAACTTTATGAAATTGATTTGAGGAGTGTGTTAGCTTTGGGGATCTGGAGCCCTCTCTGGTGGAAATGTGTAACTGCACAAAACATGTGGAAGAACATTTAGTAGCGTAGGTTATTCTTTGGTCCCCTTCCCCAAGTGGATAAATCTCATGACTGAAAGAGAACAAAGTCTAAACTTGGTGAAGGAGCGTCTTCTGAGGATGTAAGTGAATTATCTACTATTGTCATCACATCATCAATATAATGTTCATTTTGAGATAATTTGAGACCTAAACATCGAGCCGGACCTTCTTTTTGAGTCTGTGCATTACATTAATACATAAAGACGTACAGCGTTGTGTGAAAAACCCAATGCCTTTGACATTTAAATGATTATTTCAGGCTTTACAGGGCGATTCACAGCAGTGCACTCACCATATTTTAGCCTGTTTATATTCTCCTCAGTCAGTAATGACACTTCTTTCAGTTTTACATAGTGAAGTTTTAATAAACTGCAACAGATATACTGTATACTGTCTAAGGCACTTTGTTTTTTATAATGTTCTAATATTCATTTAATGTAAATTGTGGGTAACAGTTGCATTCTTGTAAATTTTCACACTACAAACATCAAATGTATGGTAAATGGATATTGGCCTCAAATTTCGGTTATTGTTATCCTTGATTACTAATAAAAAAAAACATATCAGTCAACAACTACTGTGCAGTACGTACTCACCAGTAGTGCATATAGTGGTCAGTAAGATCAGAACAGAGAGAGCAGAACTGCAGGACTGCAGGACTGACCTACAGATACACACACACACACACACACACACACACACTATCAGTTCTATTTTGTTATGGAGTATTGATTACTGTGGACAAAAACACTGATGTGTTTCCCTTTACGTACACACCAACAGAGAATACTGATAGTATGTTAGCAGGCTATATACATTAGTGTTTTTATTGGCATAGCAGTGGTCATCATTGGCTGAGATCTGCTAAGTGTAGAGCATTATATTATTCACTACACTGAGCTTTTCTGCATGTTGAAAAGAACTATTCACTACCTGTGTTCATACTAAACATTCATCAGCAATGATTTTTTCATTACTAACAAATTCCTCAACCTTTTCACAATGATGTTCCAGAAAGCGGTTCACCCATAAGGAGTTCCTTTAGCATCTGCAGTTCCAGAATGTCACACAGCATCAGCTATACACTGTCTGCAGAACAGTACTGAGAATCATCGGGCGATACGTGCACTCAGATCATAACCAGATCATGGATCCTGTGGGTTTTTTAATGACATGGTAACACTTCATGAATTCTTGTACTCACTGGAACTGAAAAATACATTGTTGCGGTCACGCTAAAAATATTGTAGCTCCAATTTTTCTACATAATTTGAAAACTCCACTTACCCTTTGCATTATGTTAAAATTTCTGAGGAATGGATACTGAGACAGCATTGGTTCATGTCGTGAATAACCTCAGGCTCAGCACTGATGCACAAAATCCTTCTACTCTGGTCTTGTTGGATCATAGTGCAACTTTTGACTCCGTTGATCATATGATTCTAATCCACAGTCTTGAATTCTGAATAGGCTTCTCAGGCACAGTTTTAGAATGGTCTAAATCATATTTAGGTAATAGACAGTTCTTGGTTTCACTGGGAAATCATTCATCAAAAAAAGAAAATTTCTTATGGAGTCACTCAAGGTTCAGTTTTAGGGCTTTTGCTTTTCTCTTTGTCCAGTCAAAGTTTATTTATATAGCGGTTTTTACAGCAGCTGTTGTCACAAAGCAGCTTTATAGAAAAGTCTGGGTCCGAGCCCCCATGAGCGTCACCAATGGCGACAGTGGCAAGGAAAAACTACCTAAGAGCAAGAGGAAGAAACACTGAGAGGAACCAAGACTCAAAAGGGGAAGCGTTAGTATTAAATATTAGAATACAAAACGAGGAAAACAGGTGGAGCAACAGTAATAATTATGGAGTTTGAGTTCATGCAGCAGCAGCAGGAGGGTCAGTTCATGCAGGTGAGGTTTGCACAGCTTTGTACAGCATGAAACTCCATGGTGGTCAAAACAGTGCAGATCAGCAAACAGAGGTGGAGCTCTGGTGACTCTAGCAGCTCTAGTGGCTCCCATGTGGCGACTTAGGCCAGAGTTAATAGTGCAAAACTGATATTAGTAAAATTCTTGTGCAAACAGAAAAGTTTTGAGTCTAGTTTTAAATGTAGAGAGTGTGTCTGAGTGTAGAGAGTGTGTCTGAGTCCCGAACAGAGGTCAGGAGATGATTCCACAGCTTTGGGGCTATGTAAGAAAATGGTTTTTCTAGTTCTTGGAACCGTCAGAAGGCCGTTACTAAGATACTGCAGGGCCATTTAACGATGTATATGTTAAGAGAAGGATCTTATACTCTACACCAAATTTATCAGGTATCCAGTGTAATGGAAAAGGTAACATTGTACACGTTACCTCTAGGTGATGTCATTAGGAAAGATAATATTAATTTTCATAGCTATGCTGATGTTACGTATACATTTCTGTTGCTTCTGAAAATGTATGGAGGGGTTTGGGTTGGGGTGTGTTCGAGAGTGGTCACCATGGAGAGGGAGCCTATGGCTTTTGATGACCTCCCTGGTAATCGCTGTGAAGTGTGCCTTTCTGCTTGGTGTCAATAAAAGATCACTATTCATAATGGCCAGATGTTGTGCTTTGAATGCTGGTACACTGGTCAACCAGTATGACCATGCTGGGTGACCAGTTAAACCAACCACAGACCAGGATAAACCAGCATGTAATTCATTTTGGTCTGAGCAGTTTTTAGCAGGGGTAACAGATCTTCAGTACTCGTCTGTTTCTGGGTTTAACTTTACACAGTAATTGCGAACTGCTGAATGACACTGTGGGGTACAGAGAACATTCAGAGCTGAATGTCAACACCTTCATTAAAAACAATGCTGTCACATTTTGAATGTGAATCTGGTGTGTGGTGATCATAAGTATAAAAATCATTTATATTAATACAGATTTGAAGTTTAATGATTTCTATCAGTGTCTCAATGTGGATCAGTGAGCCCCCCTTAATGCTGAATCAAAAAGAAAGAGTTGACTCAGACAGACTTCCAAGTAGCAGCGACTCACACAGCTTTCATTTTCATTTTCTTAGTGTTTATGAATGCAGATATTTACAAAGGAGCAGAATAATATATGAGAAAACTGTACAGAACACAAAAGAAAACAGCTGCAGTCAGCCAGCCAAAAAACAGGCTTTATCACAAAGACCCAGACATTCAGACTGTCCCACTGGGCTGTCTGCCTCTTTTAAAAAGACAAAGCGCCGTCCCTCCAAAGCCTCACTAAATTATTCATAATCAAAAATAAAAGAACAACAAAAGCCCACAAATCCACAAACAATATAATCATTTAAACATTACAAATGATTTCCAAGATTGTAGTGCATTATAAACACACAGAACAATGTCAAACAGGACAACTTTACAAACCCTCACCTCCGCTCCCACCCAAAGCAGCAGGCTGCCCCTCTGTAACAGAGCTGCATGGTATAGTCACCTCTGATTCTCAGGAACTACTCGGAAAAGAACTGAAGATGAAAAGCAGAGGGGCTTCAGACTCACTGCTTAACCCACACTCAAGCACACCCCTGAAATGAAGTAGCCCCGAAAATCCAGACAAGGCAAGGTCAGACGACCCTCTGGTCACAGCTCAGTTGCTATTTTAAACATATGAAGCTATATTCAGCTCAGTTAAATACTCCCTGTGTACTCACTGTGCTGCAATCGTTGATCTCCAGAGAGGTTATTAACACAGAGTGGGGATTGCGAGATCTCAGTCTTCTGAAAGCTGGACTGTAGTGAACACTCTCCACACAGAGGGTCTCAGACTTTACAGAGAAGGAGAAACACACGCTCTGTTCACCCTTATAATAATTTTCATGTAAGTAATGTTGTAAGAGGAGTGAAGTGTTGCTGCTGTCCCATAGCACACTTATGTGGTGGGGACAGAATTCCTTGGTATACTTAGTACATTTGCTACAATGTGTTTCAAGTTTATTTCAATGTGGCAACACTGAGAGACTTTCTGCTCATTTCTCAACAGCATGGCTGCAGTTCAGTCCTGCCATTGAAAACGTGAAGCATTATGAAGTGCAAAAAAAGTCAGAGAAGGCCCCGGTCGTTTGCAGAGCTGAGGACTCACTCAGGGTGGCCTGACATCATATTAAACCCTATGGATTAAGAGTGGGATGTCACTCAGGTTCATATGTGCGTGAAGGCAGAAGAGCGAATACTTTTGGCAATATAGTGTAGATTATCTCTAATTCAGATACTCTGAGCAAGTGAGTTCTAACATTCTTTCAAGCAGTTTTTTACCACCTCTTTCTGCGCAGGAGCATTAGCTTTCCTGTAGCATGGCTAAAAGACTGGACTGAGATCTTTCACAGGTTTACTGCACTGTTCTTAACAGACCTCTCTCTCCCTCCTTCTGCAGTTCCTCCTTCTTCAGCTCTGTCTTCAGTGAAGGTGAATCTTCATTTCACTTTCTAAACTACAGCAGTGTCTCCTCAGTTCCCAAACGCGTTGTTGACGCTTTTAACGAGTGTTGTTAAAAGAAGAGGTGATGAAACACAGTGGTAAACAGGCCCCCGTCCCAACTTTTTTGGAAAGTGTTGTTGGCATCAAACTCAACAAGGGCATATATTTTTCAAAAAACAATGAAATTTCTCAGTTTCAACATTTGTAGTATGATTTGCACATCATTGCATTATTTACTTGTTTTAATTGACATTCTGCACAGCGTCCCAACATTTTTGTAAACGGGGTTGTAGAAATCCAGTTTGATTACATATTATAGGTGTTGCAGTTGAGACTGTTATAGGCAAGTCCAAGTGAAGACCAAGGCTAGAGGTTGAGTCTGGGTCAAGACTGAGACCAGATTAATATTTTATTCAAAATATATTAATAAAAAGAAGAAAATGGAAAAACTGAAATTCATTTGTAGTTTATTGTACGTTTATTATCATTCAATACATTAACAACTATTATAAATTTTGTAAAATATAACATTACATAATACATTATATACCCTAAAAATACTACTAAATATTATTATATTATAGCTTTAGTCTGTTGCATTATATTGTAACTTTTGGAAGCAAATGGTATTGAAGTTGTTCTCTGTTCTTCTTCTCTAAAACCTATTCAGAATCACCAAATAGAGTCCACTTTATTCTTAAATTAAATGGAGTTATGAAATAACTGAAGTGTGGGAGGAAGTATGTGCCTGAAACCCCTCCTCCTTCCTATCTACGGACTTATATATTCACATCTTCACCTTCGATTTTCTGTAATGAAGTTCTCACACCACTTTCTGGCCTTCTAGCTACAGGCAGAAGCTGCCCAGAACTCCAGCCCAAGTTCTCAGAGTTCTCCCCCACCCTCAATCAGTCTTCCCTCATACTACCACCACCATGTTGAGGACACAGTCTGAGCTCACAAAAACATAGTAATAGTTATTGACTAGACACAAGACCAAGTCCAAATGATATCAAGACTGAGTCCAAATGATGTCGAGACCGAGACGAGACCCAAGTCCAAATGATGCCAACACTTAGTCCAAACGATGTTGAGACTGAGATAAGACCTGAGTCAAAATGATGTCAAGACTGAATCCTAATGATATCAAGCCCGAGACAAGACCCAGTCCAGAAAATGTCCAGACCAGTCCAAATGATGTTGAGACTTAGAAGAGATTGAGTCCAAATAATGTTGAGTACCGAGATGAGACTTGATGAAGGCAAGACCAAGACAAGCTAATTTATGCTCCTGAGACCAAGACCAGACTTGAGTACTATAACACTACCCATTCCAATGGCAGTTTTTTCACTGATTGGATAGATCTGCATGTTGTTGTCATTCTCATGTGAGACTGAAGGCTCTGCTTCAAGTGGTAGACATTTTTTGAGAAGCCAGTATGCCCCTGTTTTTCTCATGTCAGATGGGAAGTCAAGTGAGACATGGAGTTTGGAGAAATTTAGGATTTTTAATAAAAATTAAAAACAAACAATAGAAGTGAAGCATTATGGGATATTTGACAGTATGTCATTTGAAATGAGACGAGGGATGAAGCAAAGCAGGTGGACGTGTTTCAGACTGTTCAGAGTGCAGAGTGAGCGGTCAGAAGACTTTAATTTTAGACTATTATCAGCAAAACTTCATGTATGGACCAATCAAGTCAAACCAATCAGAAACAACCAAACACCCATGTGCTGTGACATCACAACCATGACTACATGATAGTCTGGAGCAGAAAAAGAGGAAGTTGGGGGCTGAAAATATCAGACCTGGAGCTTCATTTACAGAAAACAGTCCCAGTTTAAGTCACAGTCTCTGTAATAGAGCAGTGATAGTTGTGCAGAACGACTGCAGTTCTATCAGACTGGTGTAGGTGGAGTTTGTGTGTGAAAACGGAGATTTAAACTGGATTTAAAGTGAATTATCCTGTTTTATTTTCATCAGCCTGCAGCTCCACGTTTCTCCTGCAGGTGGTGGTACATTCTATTTCATATGTAAGCAGTTCACTGTGAGTTACACTTACAGAGCACAGGCTGTACAAATGCCTTATTATCTAAACATTATTATTATTATTATTATTATTGTTATTATTATTAGAGAGGTGAATATGGATGATGAGTTGCTGTATCTGGAGGTGAAGATGAACTATTGATTCACAGAGAAGAGCTCTGCAGATACACATGGAATAACTTTCACTTTATCTCCTTAGGACCACCGGTGGTTCCAAAACGCACTTCGTCATATTCTTCATAACTTTCATATTTCATAAGCTACATTCTAAAGGTGGGGGTCGTATGAGGCTGTAACTGTCTTCAGTCAAATAGATGGGTGATGTAATTTTAAACCCTTATAATAAAAGAAGCTGAACTCAGTTTTTTTCTACTGAAAGTCGACCCATTTTTCCACAAATCTGAGCTGTAAACTATAAACAGATGGCGTCTCTTCAGTGATCTGCTCTGTAAAAATTATTTTTATAAAATAATACAAAGAGCGTCTAAGATTTTTGGCTTTCAGCAGTAAATTGTAAGCATATAGCAATATGTGTATCATAAAACACATGTTCTGATAATTTGAGGGGAGCTTTAAAAATAAATAAATAAATAAAATAAAAACGTACATGTATTGTTATTTTGCAGTTACTGAATAGTTTGCCTTATGATTTACATATACAAAATACACCCTGACCAATAAGAGGTTAACTCACTGTAAACAGCATCTGATTCTCAGATACACGAAAGCTAAACTAAACGCTGTAAAAGAAGAAATAAAAACGAAAAAACAATAAAGATCATCTTTATTTCAGATTTTCAACAGTTTCATCATGAAGTACCCAAACCTGTACAGCAGAGGGCGCTACAAACTGAACCTGCTTCCCAAACTGCAGACTGACACAGTCAACAGGAAATACTTACTGCTCTGTGGTAAATAATAAAATAACACATTTACAAAGTGTGTTTAGTGAAGGAGTGTTGTGTGTGAGTTGCAGAGGTAGGATGAGGTGGACAGTAACTTTTAATGATGTCATTCAATTTAATCATGAACATTTTTCATACAATTACTTCAGCTTATTACTAATAACGTACTTAATTTAGCTATTTTAATGTTTAATAACTGTTCCAGTCTGAAAAAGAGGCTGTTCTGAACAGCTAAACTGCTCCTGCAACCTCTTTATGTCTGTTTTTAATGGAACCCAGACTGTTAAGAAGACTTTGGCCTCAATAAGGTGAACAAACTTCAATCCTCTACGAATAATCCTCATCTCTCTCTCTCTCTCTCGCTCTCTCTCTCTCTCTCTCTCTCTCTTCTCCACTGAGTGAGAATCAGCGAAAGATCTAATTTAACCTTTCCAGCTTTATCCAGAGCCTTAATTACCCAGAAGAGGAACATTTTAATGATCTGATTTTCCACAGTGGCGACTTAGTGGTGGAGAGTTTTTCCCTCTTTGTTATTTTATGATAAAACATTCTCTTTGGTTTATACGTCATATCTTAGCAGTGTTGGACATTATTACACTGTAAAGCACACAGGCCTTAAAACTCTAAGCTAATTTAGTAAATGTACGCTAACTTTCACTGCTAGCCCAGCCAGTAAACCCAGATAAATACATCTGTTCAATTAAAAATGATGTAAATAACACGCTGCATCTTTGTTATTGTGGCCTCTAATGATAAATATGTAGACTATGAGTCTGTATCTCAAAATGAATGAACTTTTCCAATCAGATCTCCTGGCTTTCTGCCAAACAGACTACAGAGAATTTCTTCAGATCATTCAGGGAATCCAGAGAAACTCCAGACAGCACTGCATTAAAACAGCATGATTTAGTGAGGAGTATTGGTGTCCATATAAGGGGTGAACTGAACGTCTATGAAGCACCGTTAATGCTGAGGATATCTACACACTTTGGAGCAGCACATGCTGCTTTTCAGTCTTCCCCTGCTGGTTTCAGACGCTATAAAACCCCCCAGCTCAGCCTTTTCTGTACGAAATCCTCCAGAACCCCATCTGCACTGGGTGCTGCACCACTGTCACACATGCATGCACTGCATCATGTTTTAAAGGCATCATAAACGATTTACTGAAATGACCTGGTGCTAAATCATCATCTGGAATTAATATTAATATTTATTTATTTATTTATTTACTTTTTATAATCCTTCTACTTGACTGTTTGTTTATTTAATGTTTGTCTAATCTTTAATGTTAAAGTTTATTAATTTGGCTTATTGTCTAGGTTTTATTGTACTTTCCCCCTTTAATTAAGTCTTATTTGTTCAGATTATCTTGTTTGATTTTATTGTAGTGCGTTTTTTAGTTTAACCTTATTTTAGTTTAACCTGATTAAGTTTATTTTGATTTCAATCCCTTTAAGCTGTAAATGCTCAGCTGCACTGAAAATGAGTCACTCTCAGTGTACTTTGGAATGAAAGTAAAGCGAATCAAACACACACACACACACACACACACACACACACTCACACACACACACTCACACACACACACACACTCACACAGACGTAATTTCACATTCAGAGATCATGATGTTAAAACTGTCCTCCTTCAGTTCATTCACACTGACAGAACCCAATAACTGTCTATTTTATTTCCACTTCATCCTCCGTGCTCACTGGTGCACTCGTTCAAAATCAACATTCAATTTTACACAAACACACAAACACTAACAACAACAACAACAACAATAATAATCCTGTAAATCTTGTAAAATCTATGATCATCAGTGGTTCAGATTTATAGAGCACAGTGAAGATTAAACTCTGAAATAGACCCAGTGGTGACCCTGACCTGTTTGGATCAAGGTCAGAGCTCCTGTCACTCCAGAACAGTGGACCAATAGACACACCTCCTTCTAAGACCCGCCCACCTGTAAAATACCTCACAAATCAATCAGATTGATCAGTAAAGAACCTGTACAGCCTTTTCTAGTGTTTATATTCTCTGCTTATTTAATGTGTTTTTAATGTTTCTGTAAAGGAAACCAGGATTTATATCACACAGCAGAGCACAGCTACAAACACTCACACAGACATTCACTATTATAAACCTTCATTTTATTATAATAGAAAATACACATTTATATACACAGACACTTTATTTCACATTGCAATACAACATATATACATCCTGAACATCTAATGGTCTGTGTTCTGTTTGTAAACATACCTGAGTCAGGTGAGCAACATTACGGCCTCCATCACCTGAATTAACACTGTTTACAGCAGAACTGAATAAAAACATGGACTGAAAACTCCTGATTTCTTCAGTGGGAACATTCAGAATAACAGTGCAAACAATATAGAGTAAAACAAATTAGGATATAAAATAATAATCCTGAACAAACAGTGAGTTAACGCCATATTTGAGATGGATCAACAAGCTTTTTCACCAGAAATGTTTGATCATTTTTGGTTCATTCATCATGAAATTTTGTAAAGAGCAGCTGCCATTTTCAAACTCTGTGAAGAAAAAAAATGAATCTGTCCAAACACTGAGAGAAAACAGCTTCATTCACCTCAGACCTCCAAACAATCAACACCAACACAACAAAGCAGAACCTGGACCTGTAGAGCTTTAGCGTGAACCTCATCACCTACTGAGCCACCTCAGTTACAGACTGAGATTAATCTGAACCAGTGTGGACTTTACCTGACCTCCCACTGTCTCTGCTGACCACAAGTCCACTGTAAACAAAGAGTTCATTATGTTACACTCCTTCGGGCCACTTTATCAGAAACCCCTCTCCTGTAGCTCCACCTTGCTGGTGTACAGTTAGAGACTGAAGAGCTTCTGTAGATGTACAGTGTGAGTTAGCCATCCTTTAGTCCTTCATCAATGGTCTGTTTCTGACCACAGAGCTCCTCTCGTTGAAGTGACAAAAGGACCACCCCCAAACATCCAACTGAGCTCAGATTCTCAGTGAGAGAAACACAGACCGGTACTAATACTGTAACTACTGAATGTGCTGGAAGGGTTCAGACAACGATCTCAGATCTCAGAGGACACAGATCACACTACGTCATCAAAAAATCAATCTGCATCACTGTTTTTCACGTTCGTCTTTCAGTGATAAGCTACCTTTTTCACCTCATCCAAGCATAAAAACCTTTCGCCATATTTTGACCTTAATTTCTCACTTTTCCATCTGTGTTTTTAATGAGCTTTTCCAAAATTGACCTAAAAGAGGTGGATGGAAAACCCTCTAAAGAGAGAGAGAGAGCAAGAAAGATGAAACAGAAAAAAAAAGGAAGATGGTTTTGTGAAGATCACTCAGAGTCACTGGTGTCCATTCAGATAAAGTATCAGTCTTTCAATCTTCATCCAGAGCTGCTGAATTTCTCTCCTCAGCTGCACATTCACCACCACTAACACCACAATCACAGCTACAAGTACAGCCACCAGTACAATCAGTACAGTGACCCACACTGGAACAGCAGCTCCTCTATCTGTGTCCAGATCTGGATGGTCATCTACAAAACACACACACAGGTTTGAAATACAGTGAGTTTAACTAAACACCATCATTAAAGCTCAGCAGCAGATTCCTGATCAGTGAACTCTGATTGGACAGACAGAGAACTTGTAATAACACATACTCTTCACTTTATCATCTCCACCTGCTGACCCCACGGTCACTGTGTAGATGTGAATGGCCTCTTCATTCTTTTTGTCCATTACTGTATAAACTCCACTGTCAGATGGAGTCACTCCTCTCAGCTGAAGAGCAGTCGACACTCTTTGCTTATATTCAGGTTTACACTGTAGTGATTGTCCATCCACTGTACAGATCTGACCACTGGATGGTCCAGCTGCACCTTTATAAATCACCTCCACCTCCTCTGGTATCTCCAACTCCAGGACCAGAGATTCACCAGGGTTTATTTGAAGTGAAGTGTTTAACACTGAGGAGAAAAATATATCTGATATGAATCTCAGCATCTAAATCACTGGAGTTCTGTCAGTAACGGTCAGTTGAAAAAAACTGATGGACACTTACGCTCAATCTGAAGACGCACATCACAGAGATCTTTACCATCACAGTCACTCGTGTACCAGCCTCTCTTACTGTAATCAGCATCAGTGATGGTGAGAGAGAGAACTCCCTTCAGGTACTGATCATGGATCATCTGATATCCCTCCTTCACTGATCTACATGAAGTCTGATTACACTCAGCCAGAGTATCACTGCGTTTATGGAACTTAGTCCATCTGACCAAACCAGAACATCTCCCAGAGCAAGACAGAGTAGCAGAGTCATGAAGATTCACCTTCACTGGAGGATTAACTGACAATATCTCTGAAAGAGAAATGAAGACCAAAGGGATAAAAATGAGGATAAAACAATAACCGTCCAACTTCAACACAAGTTTCTGCTGATAGAAGAGCAGATTTTAACTGTCACCATCAAACAGAAGATTTAAAATGCAGCATTTTTAAGAACTATTTTAAAATGAAGGTAAGTGAAGATAAATTATGTATAATATATATTATGGATAATATAATATTACCCATATAATATAAATGATAATACACTGTTTAAAACAGTAGAGACAGTGCAGTTCTTACCAGTAATGAATGTAGAGATCAGTAAGATCAGGATACAGAGAGCAGAACTGCAGGACTGCATGACTGACCTACAGACACACACACACCATCAGTACTGACCAGGAGAGGAGAGAGAGAAGAGAGAAAGAGAGAACAGAACTGACCTACAGACACACACACACACACACACACACACACACACACACACACACACACACACACCAGCAGTACTGATCAGGAGAGGAGAGAGAGAAGAGAGAAAGAGAGAACAGAACTGACCTACAGACACACCATCGGTACTGACCAGGAGAGGAGAGAGAGAAGACAGAAAGAGAGAACAGAACTGACCTACAGACACACACCATCAGTACTGACCAGGAGAGGAGAGAGAGAAGAGAGAAAGAGAGAACAGAACTGACCTACAGACACAAACACACCATCAGTACTGACCAGGAGAGGAGAGAGAGAAGAGAGAAAGAGAGAACAGAACTGACCTACAGACACACTCTACATCTGATCACACCAAACTGTCTGTGAAGTTTAAATGGTCAGATTTGACCACACGCTGTAATCAATAAACAACACTGTCCTGCAGGCTACCGGCTCTGAATGAGCTCATCAGCTACGTTTAGGTGGCAGTAATAAAAGCAGTCCAGTGAAAATCACTAATAAACAAGCAGCATTCAGGATAGTAAAATATGATGTGACCAATGGCGTTCCTCTAGCGCTTTAGCCCCGCCCACTCTCAGCAGTCAGAATAATCCAGTGTGCTGGTGTAGTAGAGATGAAGGAGGATTCAGGCTGAAGTCTTATTTTCTGTTTTATCTGATTTTCTCTGTCATGTTGAGATTAAACACTGAACATAACCGGTTTCTGTTTGCCGGTAACAACAGTGGTGCAGTGCGCAGACACTGATAAGAGAAAAGGGGACCTCGACATGGTGACATACTAATATCTTAATCATATTACAGTCAGAACTCAAACAGCGCATCACTGTCTGCTTTTCAGCTCCTTCTGTTTATGATAACCACACTAGAAGACCCTGAGAAGACTTCTGAAAGTCTGACTCCCTCTCACACCTAAAGACAGTGTCACGGCTTTTAGTCACAGACTGTGATTTAGCAAAGACTGTGAATCTTGCAGTGTCACTGTTTACAAGACTGCAACTAGAGTTTTGGATCTGTGGATTAGAGCTTGGGGATCTGCCCTGAGTGAGTACATGGTGGCTGTTAGTCAAAGGAAAGTATATGGCTTGTCTTATGGGCAAAAATGAATGGATGTGAATGGGAGGAACGAGGAATGAGAAAATGAGACATAGAGGAGTGCGGGTCCGTGTGGCTGTAGAGTTTGAGGACCTGCCCTGAATGACCACATGCAGTTTGGTGGCTGTCGGGCAAAGAAAATAATGGGGCTTCTGTGGGGGAGCAGAATGAATGGGAGTCTATAGGAGAAATGAGGGATAAGAAAAACAGACAAACAGATGAGTGCAGGTCAGAACAACACTGAATTCATGCTTGGGTGCCTCTGAGATAGTATATGTGGAGCAGAGTATTTCGGTCGAGCAGAAGTACAGCAGATGGACATACAATTTTTTTTTCCTATGGAAAAAAATTCTTAAACTAACAAAACCATCCAAAAAGTTGTTTACAAAGCACACCATTCCCAATTAGACTGAACATTCTGGAGTTGGAACAGTGTCGAGATCTAGAAAACTGCAGAGTGAGTTAGCGCACAAAGAAGAAGAAAAAGAAAAAGAAGAAAATGAAGAATATAATAATAGTGTTCTGTGTTGCTTTGCTAATTATTGTTATTTCTATTTTTATTCTTATTATTGGTATTATAGATGATCGTGATAGTAGTTTTGGTTGGTTTAGCTGAAAGTTAACTGTTTTATTCACATTGTTAAACTGTTACTGTCAGATTTACTCTCTCTCACTCTCTCAGAAAAGAAAGTATGACGCTGTCACTGGGCCAGTACCAGTCTTGTTACCGGGCCAGTACCAGTCTTGTCACTGGGGCAGTACCTGCACAAAAATATAGCTCCACAGCAGCTTTTCTCTGACTGTAGATGACGTGAGTTTGAACTTACAGATAAACGAAAGATGAAACCGATGAATCACAGAACGGTCTGTGAAGTCTGTGTGAGCTCATTTCACTACTTGTATGAGAAACACAGGACCTTATTCCCGTCAGTAACACTTTTAATGCTGATTTACAGGGAATTAGAACCACGAGATCAGCCTCCTGATGATGATCAGATCTGCATCTCTAGATCTCAACTCTTAAAGCTGTGAGTGTGGAATGAGTCAGATATATAAACTGTTTCTGTCTCTTCTTCTCCTGATGATGATCAGATCTGCATCTCTGATATGTTTAATAATATCACTCTTAAAGCTGTGAGTGTGGAAGGAGTCAGATATATAATCTGTTTCTGTCTCTTCAGTCAGGACTGACCTGTAACGCCTCAGCTGAAGGAGCTCTCAACAGGAAAGAACAGAGCAACAGGAAAGTCCTGATTCACACACCTCCTCTGTGTAAACAGAACAGCAGGATTACATGCTTTAACTGAGCCCTTTTACTAAAACACCAATAATCACATTATTATAACTATAATTTAAAGAAATGACATTAGTGAAAAGAGAGAGAGAGACAGAAAGAGAGAGATGGAAAGAGAGAGGAGGTGGGGTGTGGGTGTGAAAATGACATTTTGTGCGTTTTCCATGTTGCTGTTGTTAAAAGTTTAAATATATGTCGAAGAGGCGTTTAGTTGTGGGAGCTCCGCCCACTCTGCACAAGCATGTTCTGACTGCTGGACGGAACTTTTTAATCTCTGTGGATGTCAGTCTTTATCTTACAGAGTCTGTGTGTGTTTATGGTCTTTATCTGGTTAATGTTCTCTCCTCTGGTCTCTTTATAAACTCTGTGGATGTCAGAGTCTTTATCTTACAGAGTCTGTGTGTGTTTATGGTCTTTATCTGGTCAATATTTTCTCTGGTCACTCTGTTAGTTCAGTATCAGCTCCACTCAGAGGTGAAGAGTCTGTGTAATTAAGATGATGTGATAAAATCCTCTACAGTTCAGACTTTCAGAGCAGACAGACTTAAACCGCTGATTCAATCAGAATAATCGATCAGTAAAGTCTTCATCAATCACACTCACCGCTAGGCTCCTCAGCAGATCTGCTCCTCTCTTCTTCTCTCTGTTCCTCTCCTCTCCTCCTGTCCTGCTACAGTGACTGAAGCTGCTTTCACACTGAACCCGACAGATTCACTGCTGCGCTTTTTGATTTGATACATACCTGTGAAAGCTCAGAGCGGCCAATAGGAGAGCAGTAGGTGTGTCTGGTGCTTCCAGTTGCTACCCGATAGGCTACAGAGTGAGAGAGCACCGCCCACCTTTGCAACCAGTTTTTACATGTCACACACTTCACCGATCTGCAGTTTTGCTCTGTGGGTTTGTGTTGTTGAACTTTGTAGTTGAGTGTTGTTGCTCTTAGACGCTGAGATGAGTAATTTGGTGAGGAGTTTTCAGAGTCTCAACCTCATAGTGGGTGTGGCTATAATTAAGAAGAGTACAATAATAGCATAACTGACCGTATAAGACTCTGATATGTATTCTACAAATGTGTGGAAGAGAAAGCAGCACACAGATCAATGCTGATTTAACTTGGTCTCTCAGTCTTCAGGCTGCCTTAAGTGTTTAATTATCACTTCATTATCTTCAGTGAGATGCTGATATAACTGTATAATTCAGTTCCATAAAAGAATTTAGTGCTGCAGCTGAAGCTAACAGCGGTTTATCGAATCCTTTACTCTCCCAGATGAAGATAAAGTCTCCAAACACTATGACATCACCAACTCGTGCAGCAGAGTGTACACTAGGACGGTATGTGGATGTGTACATTTATATCTTCAGAATTATATATAACCCCAGTTTAAACCTGAACGAGAGTCTTAAACTCCATCACTTTGCCCCCAGAAGCTGCAGTTTAAAACACACCTGTGGATTAAACTAAACCCAATTTCTGTGTCATTTAAAATCAAACATCTGCCTGATGGTAACACTTTATTTGGAGTGGTCCTTTGTAGATGATCAATAAACTCTCAAAAGGCTATCAATAACATATCAACAACATATGTGTAAATTTGCAGTAATGAAGAACATGAACATTCAAGTGAATATTTTCTTACAGTTTGTAGACGGACAACAGTTCTTTCTGATTAACGTATCGACATGAAGTAGATATGTTGTTTATATGTTAATTACATTAAGTAGACATTTCTTACACTAAGACGTTTTGTTGATACATTACTTACATTAAGTAGATTTTTTGTTGATACGTAAATTACATTCAGTAGATGCTTTGTTAATAAGTTACTATATTAGGTAGATTTTTTGATACATTTAATACATGTTTTGTTGATATTACTTATATTAAGTAGATTTTTTGTTGATACATTAATTACATTCAGTAGATGATTTGTTGACATTACTTAAATTAAGTAGATGTTTTGTTGATGTTACATTAAGTAGATGTTTTGTTGATGTTACTTACATTAAGTAGATGTTTTGTTGACACATTACTTACATTAAGTAGATATATTGCTGATGTGTTTCATTAGGTAGACATATTCTTGGTGTTACTTACATAACAGCTTGTTGAGCACCTAGAGATGACATGTATTATACCTGTTACGTGTTCAGTAACTTCTCAGGTAAACATATACAGTTATGAAAGTGGACACTCCAAATAAAGTGAAAAACAAGTGCATTCAGTAAATTATTAACAGACTTTATTTAAACAGTTAAACAAAATATTTACATACACAGTTTAAAACAGTAACAAATCTTCAATGCATTGTCATTTCAACAGTTCAAAACAAACAAAGGACATGTAACATGTACCTTTAGCATAGGCATATAAAATCCTAAATAGAAATAAAAGTTACAAAACATTTGTGTGTATGTGAGAGTATTTGCAATAGAGGAAGTGTATGTGTATGTGAGTGTGTGCAAGAGAAGTGTGTGTGTGTGTGTGTGCACAACATGAACATCCATTTTACTTAATGTAACAACAAGGCTTCAGACAGGAAGATTAAAACTCCAACTCAAAGCTACACATGACATTAACATACAGGCCTACCTGAGAGAACAATTACTCTACACGAATGTCCTTCAGAAGCCGTCCAAGAACTCCTTTTCTGTGCTTCCTTCCCAGCCAATAGGTCCATTCAATAAACAGTAGCTGATCTTTCAAGGCCTTTTCATTTCGGTTTCCTCGAAGACGCCACACCTCATGTTTATAGGTGTTCCATGCCCTCTCAATGTGTTGGGTATGGTTCCCTGTGACCAGGTCAACAAAGTTGACGCTGTGGTTCACTGTATGGTGGACATATCCCACTTGACTAAGAGTGGAGTATGCACGCCATTCATCACTGATGATTACACTTTGCGGCCTCACATGTTGTTTGATGATGGGAAGAAGAGTCTGCTTGTTTCTTCTTTTGACTAGTCGCAGAACAGGTCTTCTGGAATCACCACGGCTCTCCAAGATTCCAAAAACCCATGTTCTCCTCCTCCAGGTGTTGCCAACACGGTCTCTGGCATACTACATTCAAGAAGAAAAATGTATGATGTATTATTAACATTAAATGACACATTATGTGACACCAGTACACTGTAAAGATTTTTTTTTTAATTTACAGTGGAAATTCTGCAGTAATCTACAGTATTCCTTAAATACAGCAAAAAAATGTGCACTCTGTATAGCTTCTTGTCAAAAAAGTTAAAATACTGAATTTTACCATAATTAGCTGTTATTTGCAGATCAAATGGGGAAATGGCTGGTACTTTGTACAGTCTTGAGCAGCTTGTCTCTGAATATTGTAGTGATGGCAGTGGGGCTTCCCAGCATTTGGTTATGCTCCATTTATATTTTCTTCTACAGTTCATTTCACATGTTTATTTTTTAACCTGTTATTCCTACCTCATATACACCATAGACAAAAATTTAATTTTTTGCTATAAAAACTAATTAATTAAATTAATAAGAAAAATTGGTGCTGTTCACTCTCATTTTTATGTTATACTAGATAATGTGGTAAAACTAAGAAAAACAGGATTACAAAAAAAGAGTGTAGAAATACAGTAATCAGCTGTAGAGAATCAGCTTTAGAATCACAGTAAAGTAATGTTATGGTATTATACAGTACGAATACTGTAAACAAACATGAAGTCGCTACAGAAATTACTTCCAGTAAATTACTGCAATTTTACACTGAATTTATTTTAAGTGTAAGTCCTTCTCAGTTGAATAATTATATATTGTAGTTACTCTGAACATGTACATACACTAAGACACTGCTAAAAAAGCTTATGTTTTTCAAACTTAAAAAAATCATTGTTCTGGATATTCAAGTAAATGTAAGGTTTTTTATGTGCTTAGGTTTGTTGACATAAATTTAGTTATTACATTATCTCTACATGTTTTAAAATGAGTTAAAATTCATGGATTTGTATTTTTAAGTTGTTACTAGAGGGTTACTTGAAAATACCCATAAATCATAATAATTATCATTCTTTGGTGCAAGTTGTGCAGTGGTCTAGACCATGAATTTGAACCTAAAAAACATTAGCTTGAGGCGAGAACACAACAGCAATAATAAGCAAATTAAAAGTTTAGACAAGGGTGACTTATGACCTGCCACACCTTTTGTGTGAATCCAGAGAAGGGAATCTCTTTTCTTAAACATCCTGTTGAAAGCAGTCTGTAGACTTACCTTCCTTTTGTGGCAAAATTTGCTCTCGTCTATATGCACAACAGCATTGATGCCACCAACCCTTTGTCCTCTCCTGCTATATTTTTTCATGCTTTTATTGCATCTCTTTCGCAGTCTCTTGGACATTTTTGAGAGGGTGGCACTGCTGCCTGCAATCCCATCCTGGATCATGTCCACCTGTCTCATTCTCAGACCTTGTGCAAACCTGAATACAAATAAACCAATATGATTCTGCTTCTTCAGATGAGTCCCATATATTTAGTATGTGAACAAGCTGTAGCCTCAGCTTGATGTTTCAAGCACCCCACTAACCCCCAACCCCTACATGATAATGTATGTGATAGTTTTTGTAGCTGACAGTTTTAGTTAATCATATTGCAGATATTCATGTGGAATAGTGACATGGCCTGATCATACCTGTGTATGTCATCCATGTGAACAGGGTAGAATGTGATGTTGAAAAAAAGCTCCCAGTTCTTACGCTCTTTGCTGTTCTGCATGGTGTCTTACATTTCCTATAAATATATATTAAAACTGTTCAAATAGTTGCCAGCTACACTCTGTGGCCATTTTATCAGCAACACCAACCTTAAAGGTGCACATTGTAAGTTTACAGAATCAGCCTTCAAGAATTTGCCTTGAGACTGAAGGAATTGTAATACAATTGTAATTTCAAAAATCATAGGGATGATATGTGAGTAAAATGAATAAGTTTTTTTTATGTATCTTTGACAATGCCACTGCTGTAAACAGAAAAACAAACCTGATAGCAGCTGGACATGGTGGCTGTGCATTAGTGTTAACTGTATCTCTCATATCATGAATAACAGCCAGATACACCATTATTATTAGCCAGGTTAATAACTACATATGATCGCTGTCCAAAAAAAAAAAAATATCCATCATTTCAGCACAGCAGCTGCCCTTCACATTCTGTGAAGATTTCATGATGATTGGACCAACATAAATGCTCCAAAATTGCTTTGAATAAAATAATTTTGCATTTACCTACACTGAAAATAAAGAATTGTTTTGCCTTTATTATTTTGATAACAAGAAAGGCAAAGGATGTGGAAGAGAGCAGTGAGAATTAGTGTAAACAATAATGGTTTAAATAAAAATGATTTAAAATAAATATGTATTTAACTTAAGAACTTAAGAATGCACAATAAATGCAGGTTTACTTACCATATGTAACCATCTTTGCAATTATGAGGGACCATCTTCATTCTTTTCTTGCATTTATTGCATTTCATTTTCCTTTTCAAATGACGTTCCCTCTGCATCCATTCTATAAGCTTCAGTAACGTCTTCTTGATCTCCCTAACATAAACCTTCTGAATCAGCTTATTCGGTAAATTAGCCATAACATAGACGATACGAGCTCCCTAAAAGTGGAATTTAATTTTGGCGGGGACTGTCATGACGTACTGTGGTTCTGGGCAAAAGACTGCAATCGTCCAATCAGAAACACTAACGGTTGTGATTGACAGGACACGCGCCAAGCAGAAGCAGGAACGTAAGCACACAAAGAACCGGACTCACTATTAACCGTTTATGCCAGCCGGGAGATTTTCTAAAAGAAGGGACAACCGAAAGCCTTAAGTGCTGCTTATGTGAAGATAAACATCACGAAAGGTAAGTGTGCATGTTTGGATTGATAGTGTGATTTAAAACTATATCTTTTTTTCTAGTAACATTAAAGCAGCTGTCAGTCAGTAGAGACTAGCTGGCTAATTAACTCATTTAACATTAAGCAGAGCTGTATTTGTGATGTTTGCTGTTTGGAAAAGGCACTCAGGCAGTGAGGTCGTGGTTGTATCTTAACTGGAAAACTCATAATGTTGAATGCATGACATTATTCGCTTAAATAAGCTGTATGTTGACTCTACTTGTGGCCAGCGAATGGTAGTGGGTAAAACCACGTAGGTAGCTAAGCTAACTAGCTAACGTCTTTTGAATCGGTTAGCTAGCAAAACAGTTGGGACTGTGGCGTCGTGGCAGAGAAGAATTAGGTGAGGGCCGTTTTGTGTATTTATTTTACTGTGGGTGTAACTTCATGCTCTTTCTAAGTTGCTTTCTAATATGGAATATTAAGCTAAATGTAAGCATTAATTTAGTTTTGTAGCTAACTCTCCAGCTTTGGTTAACCAGCTAACCTGCTAACGTTAATCTAATTATCTTCAGCTAACGTTAGCTACAGTGCCTTTAAATTAACCTAAGTATTCACCCCCTGTTTTTCATGTTTGATGTTTTAACAACAGTGCATCTCAGTGAATTTAATCAGGCTTTTTGACACTGGCTTACTAAAAAAGACTTTGCAAAATGGAATTCCACCACCTTTTTGTAATTAAATTAGGATGCAAATAGAGTCACTCAGAGTAGTTTGGTGTGAAATGCTCTGTTTTAGAGAAACTTAGCTAACCTAGCTACAACCGGCGCTCGAAACTTGCTGAGTCAGAACTGTTCACAGTGGTGGTGATAGGAACCAGACGTCCACCTCTAAAAGCTCCCTCACCGAAAGCTATTTCATGAAATGGTTATGAATTCACTGCCTGATGACTGAGACACTGTTTTACCATAGTTGTAGAGGATTTTGGCCACAAACATTTTAATGTACATTTTATATACATTCAGAGGAGGGATGCAGAGTAGGGGTGGACACTTTTTCTATTGATATATAACAAATAAAAAATATTTATCAAGTTCATATTTTGTTCATTATTAACTAGATGTCTGTGTACAACACACGCAAAGGACGAGGCAACCCCAAGGATGTGGAAGAGAGCAGTGAGAATGGTAAGTCAATGCAGAAGCAATAAGCAGCTTGTCTTTTAAAAATATTTAAGAATTTTTCGTATTACATTATTTTTTAATCTAGAATTAATTTACATTGGCCCAGTGCACGTTAAACAAACTGTACCCATTCTGAAGTGGCCAAAGCTGCAAAATAAGGCCAAACAAGACATAGTAGTACCTTAATAGTACAGTTACAGGTTTAACTCCTTGTCAGTTTTTTTTCATGTACCTGGCCGTTCATCCCCAGCTTGTGCATCTGTGCGTGTCTTAGAGATAAGGGTGTGACCACTGGATGCCACCATGTGTTTCTGAGCTGCAAAACATAACTTAGTTCATATTTAGACTCCTGTTGCTATAAGTTGACTTAACTCTGTTGCTTTGTTCAAATGCTGTTTTAGTAGGAGGCAGTAAAATCCAGCCAATGAAGCAAGACCTGTTGGTTTGGAAGAATAAAGCAGAACTGTTAGAAAGCAAGGTGAAGGAGCTGGAAGCACATAATGATGAGCTTCGGCAGCAACTGGAGCATCTCAGTGCACAAGGAGGTAGTCTTATTAAGTCATTCACAAAATATTATTTATGTGCAAAACCCTCTGAACCATCTGTAATAGTGCAGGCCCAGCTGCTCTGAATGTTATGCTGATAGAAGCCATTTTTTAGCCCTGTTACTGCCTAATCTGTGTCCCCTGCCTGATTTGTACTGTAATGCTTCTGCCACGTGTGCGTAGAGAACGTTACTTTAACCAGCACCAGCCAGCACTACCCGTACAATCTGTATGATCATATGTGCAAGCGTTTTACGGTAGTTTGAAATTGTAGCTGAACCCTAAGAAAACTGCCATATTCTTCAGTAGCAGTCATTTTTGTAGTTTGCACTCTTCCCTGTTTGGTTGCCTACATAGAGTTTAAAGATATGATTATCTAGCTGAGTGGTTTTGCTTTGTGTAACATTCTTAGCCTGTATGGGTGCTACAGTACCAAAGGTATGAACAGATCTGGGCAAAATATAGGATCAATCTTAAATGGCTTTCTACTCCCTATGTAGTGTACACTACATAGGTCATTATGTAATGGTTTGTACACACAAACGGTGCATTGAATGTCCACATTAAAGTCATTTAAGTTCAGTTAAAGCTGCACAACATCCTCTCTAACGTTTAGTGCACTATTTGGGTATAGAAGCCATGCGTTCACGACCAATGCAGAGCACTATATAAGGAGTAAGAAGACATTTGAGTTTCAGCCACAGACATGTCTTCTTGCTAATCCAAAATGATAATAAGAGCAGGTTTTGATGTACCCCTATCTTCATCCTGTGCTCTAACCTGAAAGTTTTTACCTACAGAAATAATACTAAGAAGTATTAAACTAGGAAAGAGAATAAGACTGCTTATATAGTGGTTTCAGCATTAAATACTCTAAGTTAATCTGCTAATGCTGCATCGTTAAAAGATGTTCATGCGGGGTACAGTGGACACCCTCTTGTTCAAACACAGCTTTTAAATGGCTTTGAAGCAACACGTTCAGCATACAATGCTGAACAGTGGTTGCAAGACTCACAAACCAAAACTAACAAAAGCAACAGCAAAGTAACAAAAATCCTGAGCTGAATTAACGGGAGCGAGAGAATACAATCACAGAGAAGTTGAGAACAATTAACTGTACATGTAACTGTTTAAACAAAACGTTGTATCACCATTTTTTTTGTTTTTTAAATGCCAGTTGATCTTTACATTAATGAATGGATAGAACGAAGTTCCAAAATTACTTAGAATCTTGTACCATTAACTTCTATTCAAAGTTGAGATCCTTCTGTTGTAAAGTTTACCATTGTTCCAACTATATGATTTATACACATATTGGTTGTAACATTTTACAGCCACTGTTGCTCTCATTGGACATGGATGATGAAAATGAGAAACTATGGTCACTCTACACTCTTAAAATAGATGGTTCTTCAAGGGGTTTTTTATAAAGAAAAGGTTCTTGTGTTCATGATTTTTTACATCCAAATAGTGCACTACATGTTGAACATGGGTGTGGCTTGATTCACAAATGAATATTTCTTAGCTATATTATGCAGTGTGGGGTTCAACATCCAGTATTTAAACTGCTCTGTAGTGCACTGTGTAGGCAGCAGGGAGCTGTTTGAGATTCAGCCCCAGTGTGAGAAGAGGGGCATCATCAGATTGGCACAATATAAGACTTATGGTGGTAATTTGGTGGCCACAAGTATAAAAAGGAGGTATAAGCAAACTGCATTAAACAGTGCTATGTTATGTTCATTGCTATATGACAAAAAGTTAAGTTTATAAAATGGCTTATTATTATTAGTAGTAGTAGTAGTAGTATTAGTATTATTAATAGTAGTAGTAGTAGTAGTAGTGATAGTATGGGTGGTTGTTCTGTGGAGGTTGCAGTTGAAATTCAAAGAAGAACAGTACTTAATTAGCTTAGAACTACTGTCCTTGTAGATCATCATTCAAAGACAAAGAATCACATTAAGACAGGAGTGCCTAACTGTCATCCTGGTGATCTTCTGCTTTGGAGATTTTCAACACACCTGCCTCTACTATTCAGATGCTCCTGAAAGCTTTTATTAGATGGATTAGACGTGTTTAGAATGGAGTTGGAAGCACACTTCCCAGGGCAGTAGATCACCAGAACTGGATTTAGACATCGCTGCATTAAGCTGTGTTCAGTGTCTTGGCAGGAGTGATATTGTCACTGATGAAGTGTCACAGCACATTTAGAGTTTTTATTTCCATTATTAGAAGAAATACATATGTTCCAATTAAGCTTATTTTGTCCACTCTTATAGCTTTAACAAAATTCGCTGATTTTTAAGTCTTCATGGTCAAATTTGGCAAATGAGATTAATCATATTACATTTTTTGTTGTCTGTTTTGTTGCTTCTATCAGATAATCAGTATAAACCCAAGAGCCTGGAGGATTCAACTGAGAGTCTGGAGGACTCGAGTGATGATTCATCCTCTTCTGATGAGGAAGACTCAAGTGGGAAAGACTCGCACAAGAAAAAGAAGAGAACCAAGATGAAGAAAATGAAATTCAAGAGGAAAAAGGATAAGCATAAAAGAAAGGAAAAGAACAGGAATAAATGAGGTATGTATATATCATACATCACACTAATCCTGCTTGCTGCCATGTCTTAAATGTGAGAGGGACTTTACAGTGATTTCTATTTTCAATAAGCAAACAGTAAATAGTTTAATAGTTATTCTAAACCTATTGCTGTAGGTTGTTTGTGTTACGTTGATTGTCCTTATGATTTTTTATATTTTCACCTTTAGAATTTATTTGGCCAAATGTGTTTGGTCTTTGATTACTCAGTCTTTGATTTTTTTTATTTTTATTTTTTAGGACTGGGACTATAAGAAATTTTGAAAAATCTATTAATTTGAAACTGGGTATTTTATGGGTATACCTGAGATAGCACAGCAATGGCTTCACAACAACTTAGCACCACCTGAGACAGCACAACAATAGCTTCACAACAACTTAGCACCACCTGAGATAGCACAGCAATGGCTTAACTACAGTTTAACACCGCCTGAGATAGCACAGCAATGGCTTACCTACAGTTTAGCACCGCCTGAGACAGCACAGCAATGGCCTAGTTGTATCAACTTAGCAACCAATTGGAATAGCATAATAATAGAAATGGCCTAGCAACACAGTAAACATCTAACAACCACTAAGCAGTGCCATAACAACAAGGATGAGTACATTAGAAACCTCATAGCAACACCATAGAATTATTGTGTAACCCCAGTTAAGTTTTAAAAGCAGTTTACAGTTGTCTCTAACTGCTTTATCTTCTGAAGCATTATCTCTGTCTTATGATCTGTTTTCTTTAATATGTAATGTGAGCTTATGTCCTGGTTGCTGAGGCACTGCTAGGCAGTTGCTGTGGTATCCCTGTTGGTTGCTAAGGTGTTGTTAGGCGTTTGCTATACTATTGCAGAAGGTTGCAAAGGTGTTGCCAGGCTGTGGCTGTGATATCCTAGGTGGTTGCTGAGGTGTTGCAAGGTGGTTGCTATGCAATCGCAGATGGTTGCTAAGGTATTGCTAGGTGGTTGCTATGGTGTCCCAATATTGTCCATGTTGCTCCTGCGTTTTTGTTGTTGTGTTTTTGTTTTCTATTCAGTGTCAACTGGAAGAGAAAGCCTTCTCCTTTTGAGCCTCTCTAGGTTTCTTCCTCTCATGGAGTTTTTCCTTGCCACTGTTGCCCTTAGTGATGTTCATGGGGGCTTGGACCCAGATTTTCTCTAATGCTGCCTGTGACATCAAGCCTGTTGCCTGTACATGCAAATATATTAGTGATGGGCTGGTCCACATTTTTTCCAGTTCCAAACTGAGTTAGATACACAGATGCTGATACTGATACAGATTGCGATACAAGAGCTTATTTTTTTACTTTAATATTGTCATGTATTGTTATTGTGTTTAAGGTTGTATTTAAGGTGTTTAATCTTCCAATCACTAAGCATGCCTGTAATGGACGCTGCAGCTGAACTGCTTGTGTATGACCCCCTGCACTTTTTTACCTGATTCACTGCACTCTGTAGTGCATATGTTCACCAAGTGTACAGTGACACTTATTAGAGACACTGGGCCCACATCTGAGCTCTAAATATCAGTTTTGAAGCTCATGGCTTTAACATCTAGCTAACTGTGCCGCTAACGGTGATGACACCTGGTTGGACAGTTCAGGTATAACCATCTCTGAATTATATTTTCTGGATGGCAGATGCATGGGCTCTAAGTGCTCCAACAGGCTGTGAATTCTGACATTTTCCACTACAGATAGCTGTTGTTCATCAAGTATGATGAAGTAGAGCAGCTTCTCTGTGATCTCTTTAGCCTTTCAGTTGTCTGTTGGAAGTGTATCACGTTTCTGTAAAGCATGTTATATAATGTTATTTGCTCAGTTAACAGACTGAAGTTGGCGTAGGTTTATGGTAAGATGTGGAATGGAATCTGGATTGGCAACCTGTCTGTTATGTTATGTTACGGCGGGTTCATGGTCCAGCACAAGCTGTGGACTGGAATATGGATCGGTAAGTGGATCGGCCCTGTCCGTCCGATATCCGATGAGTGACCTCAATATCGGACCCGATACTGTTATCAGACCGGATCGGTCCCATCTTTAAAAAATATTTTCCAGATACAAGGCTGGCCTTCTGGTTCTGGTTCTTGGATTCATCCAAGGGGTCAATTCTGCACCAGGTAGTTGCTACGGTGTTGCTAAATGGTTGCTGTGGTATCCCAGATGGTTGCTAGGGGGTTGCTAGATGGTTGCTGGTGGTTGCTATGATATCAGGGTAATTGGGTCAAAGTAACAGTTCCATGCTGGGAGTGGCAGAAAAACAAAAAATCCATCAACATCCACAAAGCATGTGGTAAATACATCTCAGAGCAAAGAAATACCTGGGCACACTGATTTAGCAAACCAATTTAAAAGGAACTAAACAGGTTATGTGGTTAAATCTAGTCTCATGGTGTAACGTGACAGAATCAGCCAGACGTTCGCACATAAGAAGAGTAAAAGAAGCGTTATCCAAAGTCATCCTCAGCAAGGGTCAAATCTAGTAAAGACAAAATATAAAAATAGGTGAACATAACGAACAAGAAAAAACAAATCCAATAGGGATGAGACAAAAGGCAAAGTCAAAAACAGAGTAGAAAGGTGGAACCAGAATGAAATAAAAACATCAGGAAAAGAACCCTCAGTAGCTCGTAATAGAAGCAATACCTTGCTGTCTAAAGCTAAAAGCCCAGGCTTATAAACTGTCATAACTAGGTCATATAGGGCATAGAGCAGGTGCACAGAATCAGTAATCCAGTGAGGCAGATCTCTCATAGGTAGAGTAGGATGATGTCACAGTCATGTGTTCGTTCAGAGGATTCTGGGAGATGGAGTCTTCCAGAGAGTTAGAGCCAGAGCAATGTGTGACAGTCATGTAGACGGGCATAGATGATTCAGTAATGGGACTGCGAATTCATCAGTAGAGACCAAAGTTAGTGCTGAAATATCTAATTTCTAACAGAGAATCTTGGTACATTGCACAAAATGTAAATGAAAACAGAATGCAATGATGTGCAAATGATTTAAACCCTATATTTAATTGAAAATAGTACATAGACAACATATCAAATGCTAAAACTGAGAAATTTTATTGTTACTTAAAAAATATTTGCCCATTTTGAATATGATGGCAGCAACACTTTACAAAAAAGTTGGGACGGGGGCATATTTACCACTGTGTTTCATCACCTCTTCTTTTAACAAGACTCTGTAAGCATGGTGGGAACAGAGGAAACCAATTGCTGTAGTTTTGAAAGCGAAATGTTTTCCCTATTCTTACTTGATACAAAATTTCAGCTGCTCAACAGCTCAGGGTCTCTCTTGTATTTCTCGTTTCATTAAGTGTCAAATGTTTTCAGTGGTGACAGGTCTGGACTGCAGGCAGGCCAGTTTAGCACCCGGACTCTTTTAATATGGAGCAATGCTGTTGTAATATTTGCAGAATGTGGTTTGACATTGTCTTGCTGAAATAATCAAGGCCTTCCCTGAAAAAAACGCTGTCTGGATGGCAGCATATGTTGCCAAAACATGTATATATCATTCAGCATTAATGGTGTCTTCCACGCCATGTGCACTAATGCCCCCCCATACCATCATGAATACTGGCTTTTGAACTGTGCACTGATAACAAGCTGAGTGGTCTTTAGCCCGGAGGATGCAGTGTTCATGATTTCCAAAAAGAATTTCAGATTTTGATTCGGCAGACCCCAGAACACTTTTCCACTTCTCCTCAGTCCATTTTAAAAGAGGCCAAGCCCAGAGAAGGTGATGGCGTTTCTGGGTCCTGTTTATATATGATTTTGTCTTTGCATGGTAGAGTTGCGTTTGTGGATACAGTGATGAACTGTGTTCACAGACAGTGTTTTTCAGAAGTGTTTCTGAGCCCATGCAGTGATTTCCCCTACAGAATCATGTCTATTTTTAATGCTGTTCCACCTGAGGGCCCAAAGATCTCTGGATCTCTCTGGATTCTCTGAATCTTTTCATGATATTATGTACCATAGATGATAAAATCACCGTATGTTCTCTTTGTTCTATTTCCATATGAACATAGAGTTTAAATGATTTGCACATCATCGCATTTTGTTTTTATTTACATTTTTCACAGCACCCCAACTTTTTTGGAAATGGGGTTGTAGAAATACATAACCAGTCATTATAATAAACGCTTTTGACTAGGTAAAAGTTAATTTGTTTGCCATCCCAGCCATTTTCTCTGGGTGCAGAAGTTTTTTTGTGCCACAAATTTCTTAACCAGTCATTAAAATGAAGCTCTTGTTGTCAGTTTAGCAAGGCAGGTTTCAGTTTTAAAATTGCTAATTGTACTGAATAAGAAATTATTTTTTACTTTTTTTCTTTTTGTACATTTTTTAATCTTTGTTTTGTCCTACAGATTTTTGGTATTGAAATAAACAATTTAGCTTAATGAATGCCTTGATAAAAAATGAATAGATGAATTGAATCCTAAAAATTGTTCTTAGCAGCACTATTTTCTTTCTTTGTTATATTATTGCAGTTGAATTTCATAACTCACTGCTGATAATATTTTTAAATGAGGTAGTTAGGGCATTATTGATAATTACTTATAATTAGATATTACTTAATTTTGTTATAACAATAGCCCATAGTATCTTTTTTTGTTAATTGTGAATGTAAAGAGTTTGTATTGTGCTCACTTGTATGTATGCCATACACTGATTTTTAGCCACTTTTAATGTGGTTTTTATGGTTCTATTGACTTACAGGACGAAAACCAAAACAAACAATGCTAGACTAGAGGAACAAATGCTGAAAAATGGTGTAACAGCTTAAATTTTGTATTTTTGCAGTGATCACTGACATCAAAAATTAAGGCAAAATAGGAAAAACACATAGTTTATCTGCATTTCCTAGCTCCTATAGTCTTGAAGGCATCACACTGCTTTATTACACTTACTAATGATTTAAAGGAACTGCTTCCTACACACCATCCACAGTTGTTTTTATTCTCCACACATTTCCTAAAGAAAAAGCGCCATAAAAGCTCAGGGGGTTTCAAATGGCCCTGAAGTTAACATTTGAAGCATGTAATCCATTCAAGTGGCATTTGTATATTGCCGTTTTACCGTGAATCATATCAAAAGTATTTTAATTCAAGTCCCCGATATTAATGATGGCATTGTTTAGCATGTTTGTTATCTTTTAGCCTTTTAGCAAGCTGACCAGCTTAGTTCTAGTTAAGAAGATTGTTAGCCCCTCAGTTAAAAAAAAGACAGCTTCTTACTTCATCAGCACACATTAGGTGGTCCATGCAAGCAGCATAAGATTCAAAGATTGTTCCATTAACATCACACATTTTAGAACTGTAATTATCCATTTTATAAAGGAACTTAATTTCTTGATTATTAATAATAATAATAATAATAATAATAATAATAACAACTCTTGTCTGTCTGTTTTGTTTTCTTTTAGCAAACAACATTGATGATGTGGTGAAGCGTTATCAGAGGCTGCTGAAACACACCAAAAAGGGACTAACCATGACAAGAGCCTTCCAAAAGGAAAAAGTGTCCCGAAATGCAGTGGCCCAGCTGGCTCCAATAGCTGAGCTGTATATTGCTGACAAACAGCAATTTCAATCAGTCCCTTTCAAGGCAGGGAAACTAGCAGAATTTGCCACCAAATGCCAAGAAAAAATAGCAGGAGAATTGAAAGAGAAGATCGATGACATGAAAAAGAATGGTTTGCTTTTGCCATTTAACCTCCCTAAGTGAAATGGACGTTCCTGTTACCAGTTTCAGAAAGTGACGTTGATGATATCTGCATATTTACACTAATACAAACACACCACCCCCTCTCTCTCTCACACACACACACAGAGACACACATTTTGTTTTGTATCTTTTATCTTTTGTCCTAGAGCAGAAGGCTCTCTGTTTGTTTTGAACTGTTGAAATGACAATGCATTGAAGATTTGTTACCGTTTTAAACTGTGTATGTAAATATTTTGTTTAACTGTTTAAATAAAGTCTGTTAATAATTTACTGAATGCACTTGTTTTTCACTTTATTTGGAGTGTCCACTTTCATAACTGTATATGTTTACCTGAGAAGTTACTGAACACGTAACAGGTATAATACATGTCATCTCTAGGTGCTCAACAAGCTGTTATGTAAGTAACACCAAGAATATGTCTACCTAATGAAACACATCAGCAATATATCTACTTAATGTAAGTAATGTGTCAACAAAACATCTACTTAATGTAACATCAACAAAACATCTACTTAATGTAAGTAACATCAACAAAACATCTACTTAATTTAAGTAATGTCAACAAAGCATCTACTGAATGTAATTTACGTATCAACAAAAAATCTACTTAATGTAAGTAATGTATCAACAAAACGTCTTAGTGTAAGAAATGTCTACTTAATGTAATTAACATATAAACAACATATCTACTTCATGTCGATACGTTAATCAGAAAGAACTGTTGTCCGTCTACAAACTGTAAGAAAATATTCACTTGAATGTTCATGTTCTTCATTACTGCAAATTTACACATATGTTGTTGATATGTTATTGATAGCCTTTTGAGAGTTTATTGATCATCTACAAAGGACCACTCCAAATAAAGTGTTACCCTCCATGGCCTGTTCTAATATAATGCTGTAGTACTTTACTGAGGTTCTGTACTAAACTGGAGGAGGTGTTTATCACTGCAGTCTTTCTCAGAATGAGCTGCTCAGTGAAGCTGGAGATGAGCTGTGTTTATGTCAGCATGGGTACTGACTGAAAAAGGGAAACTGTGGTAAACACACATCACATCACATCACACACCTCATCTCAGAAAACCACTCATTCTTCGTTCCCCCTCCCACACTGGAAATACACAACGAATGACATGAGTCAGCTGGTGGTGTCTGTTACATTAAAAACAGCTGTGTGTGCGTGTGCATGCGTGTGCGTGTGTTGTTTTGGTTTGATCTGGTTTTGGTCAGTTAAGCTTTATTCTGATTACACATTGAGAGTGACTCATTTTCAATGCAGCTGGGAATTTACAGCTTAAAGGGATTGTGAAATGAATGAAATAAAATGAAAGTTAATCAGAATAAACTACAATCAGGTTAAACTAAAAAATAAACTGCATGAATAAATTAACAAATAAAAACAACATGAAACAAAAGAGGGTAAGTGTGCCCATTAAGCCCACCAGTGGTCAGGACCCCCATAGACCCTCACAGAGCAGGTACTGTTTGGGTGGTGGATCATTCTCAGCACTGCAGTAACACTGATGTGGTGGTGGTGTGTTAGTATGTGTTGTGCTGGTACGAGTGGATCAGACACAGCAGTGCTGCTGGACAATGAGCATAGAAACAAGGAGGTGGTCGTAATGTTATGCCTGATCAGTGTATATATACACTCAACGCATATACACACTACATTACACACACACACTGCACTCCACACATACACACAATACACTACACACACTACACATACACAACACATACACACTACACTACAAATCTACCCACACTACACTACACACACTTTTTAACTGTTTACCCATTTCCTTTGTGAACAAAACTGAAGCTTCTTAAATATCTCATCAAGTCTGAGTTAGAGGTCTGGACCAGGCAGGTTCACCTGCAGGTCCCACGTGATCTGCTAAATAATTTGCGAGCGGAATTCATTTTGAAGCACCGTGGCTATTGTAGATAAACAGTCAACAGGTTGCGGGCTTGTGCGGGTGGGTGTTAAGGCTGGCTGAGTGGGGCGGTTTTAGCTTCAGTCTCTGTTTTAGCTTCAAATTAATTTCAGCTGACTTGCAGACGTCTTTTAGAGCAATTAGCTAACAATATAACGCTGACACAATATTCTTAAAAAGTGATGTCAAGCTTGTCTGTCGACACTGACGTCATGTAATGTCCCGCTCATTGTGTGGTGCCACGTTAAGGTTTACATGGTGTTGATTTGCCTCAAGTACACAAAATATTTTCAACAGTGAAGCGTTTATTTGTGCGGCTGGTGTGCAGAGGCATGATGGGTCTGGAGACTCTGCCGTGTCATTAGATTTGCACAGATATGTCCTAAATCAGTGAAGCAGGTTACAGCAAACGCAGGCGGGAGTGGACGACGACCACAAACATAGCCCAGAGTAGGTGGGTGCAGGTGGGCATTGCATGTGGTTGAAGCGGGCCAGTACGGGCAAAAATGGTGCCTGGTTTTGTGGGCAGGAGTGGACAAGAATCACACTAGATTTTGCGGTCGCAGGTGGACGTGATTAGTGGTTGAATCGGGCAGGAGCGGGTATTAATAATCAGACCTCTAGTCTGAGTTATTGTTTGTATTTGTTTTATGAATAAGTAAGATCACAGGAATCTTACTGGTACTTCATCTCTTTTACAGTAAACAACTTTACCTACCAAATCTGAAACATCACACTGGCTGAACCCAGCGCTGAAATAAATCCTTGCTGTTCTGTAATGCTAATAATATTAAAGGCACTACATTTAGCACAATTGTTGCTCCTGTTCATTTATAGAAGCATAACTGAGCCTTTCATGCTGTATTTTTCAACTTGTTTCTAAAAGATCAAGTCACACATTACACAGCAACTCAAATATCACAGGGCTTACAACTTGGCAAACCTCAACAATAAGACTATTTAAGAAGGTCTCTTAGAGAAGCACAAGACCCTGATACACTCCACAGCACCGTTTCTTCACCTTGCTCCCATCACGCCACACATACAGAACAATAGCATGTAAAAAAGCCCACTTTGCAAAAAGTTTTATATCTTCACTCATATCAGCCTCTAACAAGCTACTCCACTTAAAATGATGCTTCACAATGCCTACTTTTAAATGCAGTAATGGGCACACAGGCCCTGTCAGAATCAGAATTACTGGGCAAGGATTTGGTTCCAGCCACTGGTGTCTCTAATCTTAAATGCAATTCACAATATGTGACATATACAGCACACGAGCAACATGAGGCTGTATATTTATAAACACACTTCTTTACAAAAACTGATGACACAGTGTCGGTCACTTTGACTAGGTTGTCAGTTGCAGCTTCAAGAACACTCCAGATGGTATGCTGGTGCTTTATGGGTGGGGCTGCTTGTACTTAAGTCTGATTTTATGTTTATATAAATGTATTTATACATTTCTAATGTCTGACTGCTGTTTGTCCCAACACAATGTACAAATGGTACAGACTGTGAAAACAGTGTCCTCTTTGGAGGACAATAAAAGAGTCTAATCTAATGTAATAATAATCATAATAGTGATGTATAACAGTGAGTACTGTACAGTGTTGTGATTGTGGTGTAACACTAAGTCACTATTCTGCACTGAGAGCTCCGAGCTCTTCATAGCGGGTCTGACATGTTTGTAAACAACGGTTCAGCAGGAGATGAAGTAAACAAAGCGCTGTGTATTTACCACATAAACAGCGTTTAACTGCGCTTTAAACTCAACACTAGTGTGGTGTAGCAGTGCTATCTGCAGATTACTCACCCTGTAGCAGTCTGAAGTCTGGTTTTCTGTTTTATCTTTCTTTGTAAGTGTTACTTTAAATGTCAGCTCAGGACGTGTGAAGTACAGAGAGAAGTACAGCTTGCAGCACAATAGGGTCTGACTGCAGACCTGCACTCACGTGCACATGCACTCTCTGCCACCACAACAGGAAGGGCCCAATGGCTCGGGGACTTTTGGCTGCTGCTGCTGCTGCTTAGCGACATCAACACTTAATCCTTTTTTCATCCATACCACAGCTAGAGAGTTACATTTAATGCACCTCCCTGTTGAAAAAAATGATAGAACCCATTAAAAGTGTCTGTTGGTTCCTGGTGGTTTTCAGTAGTCGCTAATGGTGTTCTGTGTTTTCCTGATGGGTTGATATCACAGTGTAAAGGATTCTGATCGTTTAATCAGGTCTTCTGGGGCTGATTCCACATTTGATCGTTTCCTAATGGCCTCTAACGGCAACCATCAAGCCAATTCCTGTTAGGAAGCAAAACCATCAGGTTTCATTCCTAACGGCCCTGCAGACACAGTTACGTTGTGACCCGCAGCGTCGTCTGCTTGGAGCTTTTCTACACTGTCACAACGTTGAAATGTGATTCCTCAGAAAGTTGTGATGACCTTGTCTGACAACTGTCTAGGAGGTTGTAACAACACTGAGAAGACGTTGTTATGAAGTAATCGGTACTACATTGACTTATGTTGTTACAACCTCATAGAGTGCAGGTCAGGCTGAGAGCGCAAGTCTGCAGCCAGACCCTTCTCGCTTGGAGGATCCTTCACAACATAAACCCCCACATTTAATAAACACATCAACACAACATCAATTACTGCTGTAATTCTACAGGAACTACTTTTCCTTCTACTCCTCATGAACACACTCAGTCTCAAAGTGGGTCTGTTATATTTTATATAAGGTTCTCCTGGTTCAAGTTTCCACTGTACAAAGATCCCAAAGACTTCCTTTCTATGTACACGGCAGACTTTAGTAGCCCTAACTAATCCTGGACACTAGTTATTGTCTAATTCACAAATAAATTAAGAAAAAGCCTTGAAGATTGTTTTTGTTCCATATGTGTGTGTTTGAAGCACAGGGGTGTGAATATTTATGCAAGCAGAACATTTCTTGTTTCTTTTCATTTCTTGTGTCAGTTCTTGTTCGTTTTTTTCCTGTTTTGCGATGGCTGGAGTAACTATGGAAACCAATTCCCACCAGGTAGAACAAAATGTTCTCAATTTTTGGCAAGAGTTTGTCAAAATTTTGACTTATTTCTGATGTTTGGCTTTGACCTTTTTAATTATGACTTCTCAAAATAATGACTTGTTATCCTTCTTATTACTTACTTTCTGTTAATCTAAATTAAATTTATTAAGTGTTTATTCAGAGCGGTTTGGTGTGAAATGCTCTGTTCTAGAGAAACTTTCTGAAATGGTTATGAATGCTGCCTCATATCTGAGGCCTAGTTTTTCCATAGACTAGTCAAAAATCCTGTTCACTGTCGTCTGTTTTTCTGTTCCACTTTAAATGCTGCACCAGTTACATGCTGAACCCCAACATCTCAGAATGTAATCACTGAACGGCGCCATTTAAGGCGGAATGTCAATTTGGAATAAGAAAGCTGACTCCATGTTTGTGTAGAAAGGTTTGATAAACAGGACAGTAGATTTTGAAATAAACTCTAAAGTTTATTATTACACTTCAGTCAGGTAAAATACAGTTAACTACAGAACGTCTTACAATGTTTATGTTAAGCTTCTCTTTTCTCCTGACGAGAGTCTAGTGCACAAATAATTCAGAAATTGGCCATCAAAGACTCTTTACTCTTCTGAGACTAAGAAAATGTGATAGAAACACATTATTCTTTGGGGAACTGCCACCACCTGTCAGCATGCAGCCCTATAGATGGAAATTTTGGTGGAAAGCTGTTTGAACATGTGATTCCTTCCAATAATGTCACTACATGAACTGTGTATTTATTTACCTTAGATTATTTGCAGACGTTCATTACTAGCAGCTATAATTAATGAGGGCACAGAGAGATACAGGATCATGATGAACATCAGCTGTTCCACTTCTCTAATGGAGCGATTTTGACCATCAGAGGATGCTGAGGTAAAACTTTAGATCAGGGGTCTTTAATTAAAGTTCAATAAGGTCCAGTTAGAGAAAATTTCATCAAGCAAAGGTCCGGAACATCATAATGTCTAACTTACATCATGATTCAGTGCCATATACTGTTTACTGAAGCAGCCTAGTAGGTATATCAGCATCTTATACAGTCAACAACTGAATGTCCAATCAAATAAAGTACAGTTCAGTCATATTTCAATAATGTTTATCATCAGTTTTCTCTTTTTAGATCACGTCATGTGAAATAACCTCCCTCTGACTCAGTTTCTTCTCTGACTGCTGTTTCTCGCCTCGTCCCTCCCCTGTGTGAGCGCCACTCACTCGAGTCTCAGTACTCATTGTAATGCACAGATCTGATTGGCTGAGTAGCATCACATGTGATATTTACAACGCATCCGATTAGTCTGTGAGTCTCCGGGCTGCTAAACCGGTGCTGTAATGGTTAGAAAAGGTACGCGGACTAAATGAGGACCACCCCATCAAAGTTAAATAATTCTCCATAGTTTATCGGTTACAGGTCCAGGTCTGCATAGGACAGCGTCTGGGTCCGGACTCGGACCACGGTCCACCTATTAGTGACCTCTGCTTTAAGGTGAGCAAGCAAAACACATTAACTAGTGGTCATAAATTCATATAGTCGCAGCTCATAAATGTCATTACTTTTGGTAGTTAATATAATATCATCCTACGTTTGTATTAAAAATTGCCCTGTGGTGCCCTCTGCTGTGTACTAAAGCTTGCAATGCATTATGGGTATTCCATAGTGAACTATTTAGGGAGCGAAATTTACAGTTGAGGTTTCGAACAACACTAGAAAATGGCTGACACTATATAGCGCATTATCTCTGTTATAGGGAGCGATTCTGAACGCAGCGTCTGTGCTGATGTGTAAGGGTGCCTTCAATTTTCCACAGGGACACATCTGTTCCAGGACTCTCTGTCATCATACATCATACAGCCATACGAGAGTAACCTCACAGAGCTACACTCTGAATAAGAACATCCAGGGACCACTGGGCTAAAATTGGGTCAAGGCAGAATTCCTTATATTGAAGAACCTCTGCCTAAATCAAACCAATGCCTCTTTAAGGCAGAGGGCGAGGCACTCTGATTTGTATTTGAGCTAAACGGTGGTCACACCCACCAGAGAAAAACGAAAAGGACACCAGTTAATAACAGCCAACAACAATAACATTAGAAACCCATAAGTACATGTACTCACCACTGAACAGCTGCATGAACCTCGTCCACAGCTACTCCAACAAGCCTCAGGCTGAATAAGCCTGTATGAACTGAGTGTCTCCATCTGTCCTGGCTGACGGTCACTGCTGGTGCTCCAAATACGATGGTGAAACAGCCTCAAACTGCTTTCTGCTGCATTTCTGTGCTGAGACCTGGGTCTGCAGCTGGAATCCTCTTTACATTTGAAAAAGTGAACTGGATCCTCCATTATGGACAGTAATGGACATCAGTCAATCATCAAGCTGGAAAAGCTGTCTGGATCCTGAAAAATGGAAGAGTTTAAAGTGAAATGTGCTGTTAAAGATCGTATGTGAGGTCAGTGCTGTCTGGTGCTGCAGAGCTGACACGACTAAAGATTATCCCACCTAGAAAAAACAGTATAAACCAGCATAGCTGGTCACCAGTTTAACCAGCACATCGCTGCTGTCGGACGAAAACCTCGTATCTCCAAAATGGTAACTTTACAGGAGAAGGAAAAAACATGGTTTACTTTTAATGGAAGTCAATGGAACCAGAGTTTTTACCAAGTAATTCTGGGCCGTTTCTTTCAGTCCATTCATCATGAGATTTACACACAATGTAAAGACCAGCAGGATTTTTTTTCAAATGATGTCAAAAACTGAAAAAACTTGTGCTGTGTAAACTGCAGAGTTCTGTCTATATAAGTTATATAACTGTTCAGGTTTCAAATACTCAGTTCCACTGCCTGCATTTCTTGTCCCAGTAAAACACATCAACTTTAAGCGCTAAATATCCATTTATATCTGCTGAGCACTTCAAGATGCAACAATAATAACAGTACTGTGATTTCAGGATGTAAATAATGTAAATAATAAACAGTCTGGTTATGTGAATTTACAGAACTGAAGCTCCAGATGTCATTAATACTCATCACACCAGGTACACAGTGTTACAGTACAGCACTCAGACTCTGAGTAGCTTCACTCAATATTATAGGGAGTCAGTTATTACTATAATCAGTATAATCCACTGAATAAAGTGCACAATTTTAAATAATACTGATTTGATTTTAGACCTGATTTTTAAGAAAGTCATTTCAAAAATATGCTGTTTATTGATGAGTAATAATTTTGGATGAAACGCTTTTAACAGATTATCAGCTGATGATGTAAAACATCTGTATTTCTGTGTGAATCATAACACAGCACTGTTTTATTTGAGTGAAGCTCAACAACACAATTCTTAAAACGGCCTCTAAAGAAGCTCCTCTAATAATGTTTAACTAGAGTTTAATTCAGCATAAACCCGTTTACTGACCTCTAATTCTGACCTTTACTCCTCGGAGCTCCTCACTGACCCGCCATCTCACCTCCTCTTCCTCACGGTTTGGGCGGGAAACTGAAACTTCTGTCTGAATGACGCTCTGCAGGACCGTAAGGTGCTTTACCGCCACCTACTGGTGGAGTGTGGAGCGCTGAAACACAAGAACACATACAGAAAGTAAAGAAGAGGGAAAAGACTGGACTAAAGAGGGTCTTCAATAAACAATCAACAATCTTTGGATTTTTTTTTTGTACACAAATGAAAAAAAGATCTGTTTTCCACATATGAAGTTGGGGAATGTATAATAATAATAATAATAATAATAATTATAATAATAATAATAATATGTGCTTATAGAGCACTTCTCATACTGATGGCAGTTCAAAGTGCTTTCCATTGAAATGTATTTATAAAGTAGGGGCCGCAGCATTCCCAGAATTCCAGTTTATTTGACTGCAACTGCTGAAACTCATTCTAAAACATTAGAGCACCTGAACCTGAGCACAGTAAAGACTCGTGTCAGCTTGTTCTACTGTCTGTATTGTGTTTTATTTATAGATTTCCTCCAGAGTAAAAGTATAAGCAGAGTCTATGGTCAGTTCTGAGCTCCAAAGCGCCCTAATATTGTTTTTGAACACGAAGAATTCAACTAACTAGCAATACATATACAGAAATGGGTACTTTCTACAATTAATAATAATAGAACATACCATAATATCACAATACCAATGATAACAACAAGAACCACAACTGCTGTTTGGAATTCACTGGAACGGCAGAAATGCTGTTCTTGTGAATGTACACTAGATGGCAGTATAACGCTATAAATGACAGGCATGACGGTCCAACACAGGGTCACCAGTCTTATCCTTAAAGCGCCGTTGTAGCTGCAGGTGTTCATTCCAAACAGGCTGGAGTTCAACTGATTGTACGTGTTTAATCAGCTGGTTGAGGTATTAACAGTTTACAGGGCTCATAAATAATAATAATAATAATAATAATAATGTAAGTGAATCAAATTAGAATTATGGATTTGCACATGCAGCCACACAGCTGATCACTGGATATAGTTTACTACAAATAAACAGCAGCCGGTAGCAGCTCACTATAAACTGACTGTTAAATACTTTGTGTTTTGATTCACTTTTTGTTTATTATTCCTTTAGTTAATTATGTACATATGATAAATAGATGGTTTACAGTTCATATCATAAGAATAGTGTTAATATAATACGTTAGAGTAAAGGCTTGAATGCTGAGGTTTATATTTGATGATTCCCTTTTTTAATTTCTGCGATTTAAATTGTTACTTAAAACAGTGAAACCCCCAACTCACTTATTACCTACAGTGAGCAGAAAAACTCAAATGACATTGTTTACCTTTTTGACTATTTAATTATGTAGACATTTTGAAAAATCTGTGGATTAAATCTCCCCTTTAAGTGCTCAATGTATGACAGACTCAAGACATATAATAACCACTCTGTACAACAACGTGATCAGAAAAGCATCTCTGAATGCACAACACATCTAACCGTGAGGTGGATGGGCTACAACAGTGGAAGACCATGGTCAGGTTCTCCTCCTGTCAGCCAAGAACAGGAGTCTGGGGCTGCAGTGGACACAGGCTCACTAAAACTGGACAGCTGAAGATTGGAAAAATGTGGCCTGGTCTGATGAATCTACATTTCTGTTCAAGAGTGAAGATGGTCAGAATCAGTCACACTTCACTGTCCTGATCATTTCAGCTAAAGCTGTTCACTGAAGAAACACCAGGGAATCATGGGATAATACACACTTTATTTCATACAGAGGAGTATAACAGTAATAAATAGCAGATACAAATAACTCTCATACCTTTAAAAAAATGGAAAAAACTCATACTCAGCACTTTCACAAACAGAGAATAAAACCCTGCAGAAACAGGAGCACTTTCACAGCAGCACCAGTGCATTCTGGAAACTGGGGTCCAGTTAAAGAGCTGTAATGCTGGATGGTAAAGACACTGGCTGGACCAGCAAATTAGGACCTGAGCCATGTTTCTACTTTCACTACTGATCACCATTTAAGGTTCGAACAGGAAAATTTGAACATGAAGTCGGGGAATAAGAAACCAGCTTCAGATGGGTGGAGTGGCCTTGAGAGCATCAGCTCGTTTGGGACATAAAAATAAGTAAACAAGTAAATTTCAGTGTCATTTTTATTGATTTAAAGTCATTCCCTATGATGAGGGTCATTCCGTTGGCTGGTATTCCCTCATGTCAGGGGAACACTCTTTTCCACATCCTCAGTTTGATTCACGCATGAGGAGTCTCGTCTTCTGAGTCTCTGGAAACATCTGTCACTCAAATAAAGCCCCCTCGGCACAGCATAGAACCCCAGAATCACACCGAGAACCAGCGCTCCAATCCCAAATCCCAGTGCTCTGATTTTCAGTCCCTTCTGAAATCCATCGCTGTTTCCCTTCTGATATTCATCCTTCCACATCCAGCTCTTCTGAACATCTGAAGACAACAGACAAAACAGAGGAGGTGAATATGATTAGTGCTCTTTAGGAAAGTCTTCAGGTCATGAAAGGTCAGAGTGATGAGAGATGAAGACCATCTGTCCACTCAGCATAACTGTATGATAAGCTAATCAGAGCAATGATGGGTGTGATCAGTGAAAGCTGTGGTACGGTTTAATGTTTACTCTGTTCATGAAGAAATGATTATTGTCCTGAGTTTCATTTCCTGTGGATCACTGTTTTAACATAACAAATTTTGGAAAACATTCAGTATAAAGAAGGTTTTCAGTTAGACTGGAGGACGTGTTCACCCTAGAGAAGATAATTCCAGATTAGAGTTGTTTCTCCTCAACCAAAAACCTACTAATGTATCCAGATCAGTTCTTTCCACAAAACAAGTTTTGGCCAAACAGAAAAAACACAACAGCTAAATGTTTCATAATGCTAACTAGGAAATTCCAGTGGAAACTGCACTCAGATGTTCAACTCTACCCCTAAACTAACACACCTGATCCAGGTAATAAAGGCTTTTAAGGTCATCTGGATGTCCAGATCCAGGGTGGTGGATCTACAGGACCAGGACCTGTTCTAACTGTTTACATTTCATTTTGATGAATCTGAAGTGGACAGAGTTTTGGATTTGATGAAGATCACTGAAGAAGAGCTATTTAAAGGCTTATGTAGTATATGTAATTGTAGAAGAGTATATGTAAATATTTTACAGTTTAAGTTTATCTTTAAGGCACACAAGATCATTTATGTGCCTTAATGATATTATATTTATAATATAGAAAATTCTGTACAATTACGGAGAACATCTGTAAATTAACAGCTCAACTGTTATTTTACGGATTCTGCCAACAAAGACAAATTACAATTTTTTCTTGTTTTACAGAAAAATTACTGTGTTATTTATACAGTATTTTTCTGTTTTTTTTTTTACATTACATGCAAATTTCTGGAAAAAGACAATAATTATCTGTAACTAAACAAGTAGCACATTATATAAAGGTTTATGTCCATACTAACAATTTTATATTTTTTTCTTCATACTTTTAAGGTATATCTTATTTGTTATATATTTTCGTATAATTTTACATTCAAACTCTGTAATAGACACAAATTTAACAGACTTTTCATTACATCAAACATAACAGTCTTTTTTAAAGAGTACAAAGCCACACTGCTCTCAAGGTTGCATCTTCCATGCGTGTTGTGGCTCTGGCCACACCCAGCCAGTGATGTCATGGTGAGTTTGAGCACATATGTGCCAATTAATCTGACAAAAGTAAAATAAGTAATGCCAAAGTCAGAAAATCAAGGCATTGCAATAGTCCAGACAGGAAGTAGCAGAAGCAGGAACGATAAGCTGTAAGTCCTTTAGAACAGTTTTTGAACTGAACCGAAAAGCGCCAGGTCACTTAGCTCAGGCTAACTGAAGTAGCGAGGTGTCTAGTCCAGTGCTGGATTCCTCAGAAACAGATTCTCAACACGCTGAACCAGCTCAGCTCGGCGGATCGGTAAACTGACCCACATCCATCCCAAAACCACCGCAGCTCGGTCGGACCACAGCAGTCTGAACCACGCTAACGCTCCTAGTGTGAACCACAGCGGTTTTACTTACAAGCCTTGAAAATGCAGACGTCTGCTGGTCCACTGACCTGTGAGTGACTGTGTTTGTATTTGTGTTTGGTCTGTCATTGGTGATGTGGAGGACATGTGAGTGCACAATGGGGATTTACACAATTTGGAGACGGTAATGAGGACGATGCTGAGCTATGGGACATTACTATTGTGATAAGAGGTCAACAATCTTGGAAATGCATTCATCATGGTATTTGGACTCCTTCATGCCTTTGTTTTCAGCTTTCTGACAACTTGAGTTTGTCCAGAAGATCTTGATGAATTTGGATGGACACAAGCTAAACAGAAAAATTTTCACATGTGGTGGAAAGTAAATCTCTTTGGATGGTCCGGCGTTACAGCTCAGGTTAAGTGTTTACCAAATAAACTGCACTGAGTCTTTAAGCTCATGTTGGTTTTTGAAATTGTAGTTTTCTTCATGCTCATATTTGAAATGGCATTTTAAAGGAGTTGGTTTTGCACTGTAAATTCTTGACCACGCTTAGGGTGGATGTTAGTGTTAAGATATTAAACCCCTCAACATGACTGATGTAGGACAGCACCCACCATATTTATACTGCCTGATCTTCCTGTGTCATTCAGGGCTGAGAGCACTTTGTTTCGAATTTGAGCCCATGGTGGTAAATAGCTAAGCTACAGCTACAGTTTTTCAATAAAGCTCAATTTTCTTGACACTAATTTTCAGAAACTGAATCTGTTGAATCAGTCAACAGTTGGTAAAATTTGCATTCCTTGTCTTACATCATTAGAATGACATCATTTAATATTTTGTTTAACAAATTTGGCCCATTTTTTGAGTGGGTAAAATAAATGTGAAACTTTGTCACTGCTTGAATGTTATTGTTGATGTCAGTAAATGTAACCTCTACAAAACCTTTAGTGCCTTTACTTTGTTGAAGGTGTTTGATCGCAGTAATTTAAAAAAATCTGTAAAGTAACAGTTTTTATCTGCTCAGTCGGTTGTTGAGCGCAGTGTGAAGCCGTATACTGTTAATAGAAAAACAGGTCACTCAGCTTGCGGCTAATTGAAGTAGCTAGCTAGGTGTCTAGTCCAGTGCTGGACTCCTCAGAAGCAGATTCTCAACACGATGGACCAGCGCAGCTCAGCGGATCGGTAAACTAACGAACATCCATCCCAAAACCACTGCAGCTCAGTCGGACCACAGCAGTCTGAACCACGCTAACGCTGCTAGTGTGAACCACAGCGGTTTTACTGCTGTCTCTAATGTAATTTACGGTGAATAAACCCCTAAAACGCAGATGAACAGTGAGGTAACATCTGCAGATAAAGTGGAACTGAATCAGGAAATTGAATCAGAAAACGGACAAACACATGCCAGTCTAGGCCACAGCATTTTTATTGATGGTGTTTGATCATAATAATTTGGTAAAAATCTGTAAAATAACAGTTTTTCTGCAAAACCTTTATTGAAAATTTCCGTAAAATTATAGATTTCAGAAAGAAGAGCTGATTATGATTTCAAATGCTGATATTAACCTCTCATCCTCATCTTAACCTGGTCATTCATTCTTGTGGGGTGACGGTCTCTTAACACCTGGACTGTAGTGATGATTCCTTTGATGTCTGTTACTTGTATCTTCCGCTTGTAGAAGCTGAATTTCTCTCCTCAGCCGCACAATCACCACCACTGATACCATAATCACAGCTACGAGTGCAGCCACCATCACACTCAGTACAATCACCCACTCTGGTACAGCAGCTCCTTCATCTGTGTCCAGATCTGACTGGTCACCTACAAAAGAAAAACACACACAGGTTTGTAATATAATCATTTTTCCAGGTGAGGAGCTCGATTGCAAGTGACTGCCGATGCAGAAGATCCAGTAAAGTGAGATAGTAAATGAGTCAGCCTTTAGCTCTCAGATCTACTGCAGCTCTGGAGAAATCAGAGACCTTCTGACATTTTCAAACATGAATGTTTTATATGACTCAAACCAGTGATGAGTCCTGTAGATCCACACGACTACAGATCAGGTAAAGTCAAGAAACACTGATAAAAATGACCTTTCATTCAGCTGCTTGGATGCAGACCCAGGAGTGGTGCAGCATGAACAGCAAGCCGCAGGGCTCGTTCATTCAGACTGAATCGTCCACATTTCTGTGCTTTCTGGCAGTAAATGAGGAAACAACAATTAAACAATACAGCCTAGACCGGCTTCCACTCTTCTGGGAAGGCTTTCCACAAGGTTTAGGAGTGTTTTTGGGAATTTTTGACCTTCTTCCAGAAGCGCATTTGTGAGGTCAGACACTGATGTTGGACAAGAAGGCCTGGCTCGCAGTCTCCGCTCTAATTCATCCCAAAGGTGTTCTATCGGGTTGAGGTCAGGACTCTGTGCTGGCCAGTCAAGTTCTTCCACACCGAAATCGCTCATCCATGTCTTTATGGACCTTTGTGCACTGGTGCGCAGTCATGTTGGAACAGGAAGGGGCCAAACTCCCCAAACTGTTCCCACAAAGTTGGGAGCATGAAATCAAAATCTCTTGGTGCTGAAGCATTAAGAGTTCCTTTCACTGGAACTAAGGGGCCGAGCCCAACTCCTGAAAACAACCCCTCACCAGAATCCCCCCTCCACCAAACTTTACACTTGGCACAATGCAGTCAGACAAGTACCGTCTCCTGGCAACCGCCAAACCCAGACTCGTCCATCGGATTCCCAGACGGAGAAGCGTAATTGGTCACTCCAGAGAACACGTCTCCACTGCTCTAGAGTCCAGTGGCGGCGCTTTACATCACTGCATTCCACACTTTGTACTGCGCTTGGTGATGTGAGGCTTGGATGCAGCTGCTCAGCCATGGAAACCCATTCATAAAACTCTCTATGCTGTTCTTGAGCTAATCTGAAGGCCACATGAAGTTTGGAGGTCTGTAGAGATTGACTCTGCAGAAAGTTGGCGACCTCTGCGCACTATGGACCTCAGCATCCGCTGACCCCGCTCTGTCATTTTACGTGGCTGACCACTTCGTGACTGAGTTTGCTGTCGTTCCCAAACGCTTCCACTTTGTTATAATCCCACTGACAGTTGACTGTGGAATATTTAGTAGTGAGGAAATTTCACGACTGGACTTGTTGCACAGGTGGCATCCTATCACTGTACCACGCTGGAATCCACTGAGCTCCTGAGAGCGACCCATTCTTTCACTAATGTCTGTAGAAGCAGTCTGCAGGCCTAGGTGCTTGGTTTTGTACACCTGTGGCCATGGAAGTGATTGGAACACCAGAATTCAAGGGTGACTGAATACTTTTTGAAATGTAGTGTAAATGTATTACTCATTTTGCCAGTTTTTTTATATATATATATATATATATATATATATATATATATATATATATATATATATATATATATATATTGCTTCTGGAATCACTCTTTTGTTTCTGACTTTTGGCACTTTTTATCAGGGGTGGCTCTTAGAAGAGGGCGTTCGTCTGCACTCACTATTGGTCAACTGATTTGGAGTGACAATCATTGGAATATATAAACATGTCCACTCTGAGAGCTGTGATCTGCCTCGACCATGGCGAAGCCCTTCATACTCAGTGTAGAACTGCCAGAAAAGATTATGCTGGCAGGTCTGACATTATAGTATATTCTTGTAGAGGCTAATTAGGTGAGCTTTAGAGATGCTTAAATCAGAGTTTATTAGCTCTGCTTGTGGAGACCTACAACTCTGCACGGTCCCAACTACTCCTTGCCTGATTCACCTGATTCAGCTCATCGACTGATTATCAAGCCCTTTATGAGCTAATCAGGTGTGTTGTGTCAGGAAATCGTTGAATCTGTGGTCAAAGGCAAAATCACACAGCGCTGACCCAACCCACACTCAGGAAAGAGTGGAAAACACCACTCATTACTGCCAGCTATGACTGCTGCCATGAGAAAGTCTAGAGAAAGTCAGGTTTAATCACAACAAAAGGAATAAAGGTGACCTGCTAGTTGACTAGCAGCACTAGCAACTGAAAACTCCAAAGACGGTACAGTTTCATTCATTCAGAAACAACCAAGTTTATTATCTTCAATGCCCAAACAAGTTATATCATTTTACACAGGTCGACACAGGACTCATAAATATGTGCTACATTAATCATTTACATGAACATGACAAACATTGCTCATAACGTGAGATATGCTGGTATAACGCTGCACTCTGTATTACACGTTCCGCCATGTTGGGGCGATTCATGCTGAGTGGTTACATCTCAGAGGACCTGTCACTCCAAATCAGTTGACCAATTGAGAGTGCAGACTCACCCCCTGTGAAAGTGTGCTGAAAGTCAGCAGCAAAAGAGAGATTACAGCAGAGATGATCTGCTGACCAGCACTTGCTCAATGGTCAACAGTCAAGAGTTTTTTCCAGTGCAACCACTTGACGACACAACCCAAGGTGTATCAAAAATAGTGAGGATTTTTACATTTCATACTTGAAAAAAATGATCTATACTATACGTCCATATTAGTTCACCATTGGTTATTGAATAGGTCATATGAATTTCCCAAAGATGAATCTTCAGCTCAATGTCTAAATAGTTACCCTCAGGGTTAGAACCTCTGTATTCAGTTCCAACTTGGTCAGCTTACACACCACCACCAGACCATCAGGACTCAAGAGGAAAATGCATTTCTTGAGGCAAAATAAAAAATAATAATAATTCATACCTTGAATGGTCACAGTGTAGGTACGAATAACTTCTTCATTCCTTTTGTCCATTACAGTATAAACTCCACTATCAGATGGAGTCACTGCTCTCAGCTCAAGAGCAGAGATTACTGAAGCTCTCTGTGTGTGTTCAGGTTTACACTGTAATGAACCTCCATCCACTGTACAGATCTGACCACTGGATGGTCCAGCTGAACCTGTGCTGTTATAAATCACCTCCACTGGATCTGAAATGTCCAACTTCAGCACCAGAGATTCACCAGGCTTTATCTGAACTGTAGTGTTTAGGGCTGAGAAGAAAAACAAACAGGAACTTCATCCACTGTGTGTTCATCTGATACACTGCAGAAAAATCACTGGAGCCTCTGGAAAAAAGCAGATGGACACTTACGTTCAATCTGTAGCTGAACATCACAGAGATCTTTACCATCACAGTCACACGTGTACCAGCCTCTCTTACTGAAATCAGCGTCAGTGATGGTGAGAGAGAGATTCCCCTTCAGGTACTGATCATGGATCATCTGATATCCCTCCTTTGATCTACATGAAGTCTGATCACACTCAGCCAGAAAATCAGTGGGTTTATGGAACACAGTCCATCTGACCAAACCAGAACATCTCTCAGAGCAGGGCAGAGTAGCAGAGTCATGAAGCTTCACCTTCACTGGACCAACAGCTGATTCAGACACTGAAAGAGAGAAAAAAACATAAAAAAGAACTTTAAGTGAGAAAGAGAGTGAAGTGTAGTTATGTAATGTGGTGCAGATTTGAAGTGTTCATATTCTCTCTCACATTCTTTAAAACCAATGAGATCCAGTCAGGTGTATGTTAATATACAGTACTGGCTATACTGAACCACATACAGTTATGATGATTTTATGCTATCTTAGAGGTGCCATAAATGACAGTGAGAGGGCTAAAGTACAGCCTCCACACAGTGGGGTTAGTTTAACACATGTAACAACTAAGACCCCCATAGTAAACCATCAGAGAACTCCATATCCCCCATATACAAAACCTAATTCCAAAGAAATTGTGAATATAGGTAAAATGCAAATAAAAACATACAGCAGTGATTTATAAATCTACACTGACCTATATTTAAATTAAAACAGTACAAAAACAAGACATTTAGTGTTTTAACTTTGTCAATTTGTCACTGTTTTGGTAAATATTCATTCAGTCTGAAATTAAGGCCTGCAACACATTCCAAAAAGTTGCAACAGGCAATTTTAGGATATTTTTATATTTTTGAAATATTCACACAACATCTTGAACAGGTGATGTAATTATGCTTGGTTATGAAAGAAGCAGCCCAGATAGCAGATTTGATAAGGCCCAAACCTGGACCACATACAGCATTTAGATGCAGCCCACATACCACATGGAGTGATGGGACAGGAGTGGGCCAGATGCGGTTGTCAGAACCCGGCCTGTTTACTGCCATTACAGGTCCACATCTCAGCCACCTTTAAACCAGCACTGCCAGAACTGACCCAACACTCAAAACCACCAGTACAAAACCAGGTCATTAACCTGGTGTTTCTCTTTGCTAAAGGATTTTAGGCTGGATTTTTAGTGTACTGTGACAGATACAGCCAAGATCTGAATGTAAATGCTCCCTCACAGTCCTGTTAACCCCTGTTTAAAACATAAATGATTGTCCTGTAGCTCATGTCAGCTCTGGCAATGTTTGCCAGAAGTGGCCCAGATCTGTTTTGAGACATGTGAGCCAAATGAGCATTTTAACATGCAGTATTAATATGTAGTTAACTAAATTGCGGCAAGATTGTGCAGATGATAATTAAAATAATTGAAATTCATGTAAAATAAATGATTTAAATATTGTTTTTATCTAAATAATTAATCATTCATTTAGTATAAGGTACATTGCTTGGAGTGACAGGGGGAAGATAAAATACAGCAAAATGTTTAATAAGATGATGAAGTAGTGACAGTGCAGTTCTTACCAGCAGTGACTGCAGAGATCAGTAAGATCAGGATAAGAGAGCAGAACTGCAGGACTGCATGACTGACCTAGACACACACACACACACACACACACACACACACAGTTTGTTGTGTGTATATGCAACAAAATGATGCAGTTTTCATCAAACAGTGATCGTCATCAGGGTTTTAAGGCCTAAACTTTATCAAACTGTTGTAAAACAGTGTCTCAGACATCAGGCTGTGAATTCATAACCATTTCATGTACAACTCCATTTCCAAAAAAGCTGGGATGCTTTGAAAAATGTAAATAAAAAACAAAATTAAATGATATGCAAATCATTTAAAAATGTCTCCTCAGTTCCCAAACGAGTGTTGTTGAAAGGAGAGGTGATGAAACTCAGTGGTAAACAGGCCCTCGTTTTTGGAACGTGTTGTTGGCATCAAATTCAAAATGGGCAAATATTTTCAAAAAACACATTTCTCAGTTTTAAAATTTAATATGTTTATCTTTGTGCTATTTTCAATAAAATATAGGGTTTACATGATTTGCACATCAGTGAATTTTGTTTTTATTTACATTTTGCACAGCATCCCAGCTTTTTTGGAACTGGGAGTGTAATAACTTCCTGTGAGGGAGCTTTTAGAGGTGGACGTCTGGTTCCTATCACCACCACTGTGAACAGTTCTGACTCTGTATGTTTCGAGTTTAACACCAAACCACTCTGAATGACTCTGTTTACATCTAAGTTTTGAATCATGCAGAAATTTGAAAACCTCCTGGAGTTCCCCTTGAAGTGATCATGTTGCGCTGAGAGGTACAAAAGGCTTTAATGGTGGTGGGGGATGGATAATCATTTCGAAGTGAAAGACATTCAGAGAAGATTATATCTGGAAAGAAAATATACCATGTATGTACAAAATGCATCAATATTCCAATGTATGTCACAACAGACTGATAGAATAACTCCAGGTACCCCTTTAAAAAGCCTAACAAAAGTAGGGGACGGTAGGTCTGACCAGGGGAGCCAAACATTCAGAACACATTGAACAGAAGAACAGCAAATCATCAAAGATCTGTCCATTTAGACAGTCGGTGTAAAGATTCATTCATTCACCATATCTTTAGTATCAGGCGCGCGGTGAGCAGCAGCAGCAGCAGCAGCGTGCGAATCTTACTTTCACTTCTGCCACGTGTACAAAGCCCAGTGAGTTCAGTGGGATATTAAACTGGTTACTGGGCACTAAACGAGCCCATAATGCCGGACCTGCTCAGAGCGGTCAGCTCTGCAGAGGCTACTCGCTGAGTCCACATGAAACAGAGAAATAACGAAGCTCATCATTACTGCAGTGAGCCCTGATGAGCTCAGTCACACTTCATCATCATCATCATCATCATCATCATCATCATCACACAGTGTCTGAGGGAGATCTCTGTAGAAATGCACAATACACTTTATAATGAACAGCTAGGAAAGACGCAGTCGTGCTTACCGTGGGGGTCCACCAGAGGATCGGGGTCGTACACAACTTATTTTGATATCCTAAGTCAGAAGATGCTGCACAGCTAAATAAGCACGCTGAGTCAGAGCTCATTACTGTAATGTTTGTGCTAAATTTTCAAATTCCGCGCCTTAAAAAACTCATCTGTGAAAAGCGGACGTACTGAGCACGTGCAGGTTTTCAGTTAAACAGTTACACCCGAGCGGAACCGAGATGGGTCTGGCTGCAGAGCTGCGGGAGCCGCAATTTCACTACAGCGGTTTCAGGCGAGTGGAGCGCATGCGCAGTAGGACAGCGTCTCATTCATATTTCATCCAGTGGCCGGTCTCCTCATTTATAAGGCCTCTGATCTAAACAGCGACTGTTTGTGCTGGGTGTATGTGTTGATATGTATATTAGCATTCAGGAACAGAGACTGTCGCCAGTATACGAATCAACCATTAACCGGTTAAACCATAAACAAAACACATTACAAAACCATCAGAAACCAAAAGAAACACTCAGTGGATTTTATGGGTTTTTCAACAGGGATACATTCAAAAACTAAAGTTTGTTTCAGCCTTAAGCTTAATATTATACTCAGTTTAAGCTGCTTAAGGTAAAGTTTTAATCCTGTACATGTAATATAAGTGTTTACATAAAGCCCTCATATTAAGGGTAGGTTATTGAGCTATATGTCTACATAACCCATTAGTTTACCCAGAGCCACATCAGCTGTAGTTGGTGTAATATTAACCCTGTGAATCTCTATATGTGTTCAAACCAGAGTCTGTTCCAGCCTAAAGCTTAAAATATAACTAGCCCAACACAAATTTATCACAAATTTATTAGAAACTCACATAAAAAGGCTGAAATGTTGATCAGCCAACAATGAAAAACCAAAACAAGTGTCGGCACGGAATGATACTGGCCTGAACCTGCTGGAGTGAAACTGTGGCTCTGCAGCTCTGCAGACAGACTTTATTAAGCGGATATCGTACCATAATTATATTATACCATAATTATGTTCTAATAATTACAGATATTGTTATAACATACAACAACAACAAAAAGTTGCAACAGGCAATTGTAGGATATTTTTATTTTTTTTTAAATATTCACACAACATCTTGAACAGGTGATGCTTGGTTATGAAAGAAGCAGCCCAGATAGCAGATTTGATAAGGCCCAAACCTGGACCACATCCAGCATTTAGATGCAGCCCACATACCACATGGAGTGATGGGACAGGAGTGGGCCAGATGCGGTGGTCAGAACCGGGCCTGTTTACTGCCATTACAGGTCCACATCTCAGCTACCTTTAAACCACCACTGCCAGAACTGACCCAACACTCAAAACCACCAGTACAAAACCAGGTCATCACAACAACAACTGCCCTGTTGCACGGTGCCATGAGGCTCAGGGAGAGGTGGTGTTTCCCACTCTTGGATTACCAACTACAGACTGCTGTGGTGTTGATGGGATTTAATCTCATTATTTCCTGATGAAGGAACAAATGCTCAGCCCACTGCACGACTCAGACACTGTTGTTCACAAACCTACATTCAAAATGTTTACTGCACTGTGAAAAAGATTTCTTTAATTTAAAATTAGTGACGTGTTTGACAGAAAGGTTTAAGTTCAGTGAACCTCAGATCAGGTTTGTTGTTTAATGAACACAAAATGTTAAGCAGCCACAAACCATTTTAAACTAAAACTGAATTAAACTGCAGATTAGGATATATAGTAGTGTTCCTAGTGCTGAGACAGATTGTGTTGAATTAACTAAAATGAGCATTTTAACCTGGTGTTTCTCTTTGTTGAAATCACAAATAAACTGTCACAACAGCTGAAGAATTTTAGGCTGGACTTTTACTGTACTGTTACAGATACAGCCAAGATCTGAATGTAAATACTCACTCACAGTCCTGTTAACCCCTGTTTAAAACAGAAATGATCCTGTAGCTGTAGCAATATACCTATATATGTCACAACAGACTGATAGAATAGCTGCAGGTACCCCCCCCCCTCCTTTAAAAGCCTAACAAAAGTAGGGGACGGTAGGTCTGACCAGAGGAGCCAAACATTCAGAACACATTGAACAGAAGAACAGCAAATCATCAAAGATCTGTCCATTTAGACAGTCGGTGTAAAGATTCATTCATTCACCATATCTTTAGTATCAGGCAGCCGCGGTGAGCAGCAGCAGCAGCAGCAGCAGCAGCGTGCGAATATGCCATGTGTACAAAGCCCAATGAGTTCAGTGGGATATTAAACTGGTTACTGTACATAATGCCGGACCTGCTCAGAGCGGTCAGCTCTGCAGAGGATACTCGCTGAGTCCACATGAAACGGAGAAATAACGAAGCTCATCATTACTGCTGTGAGCCCTGATGAGCTCAGTCACACTTCATCATCATCATCATCATCATCATCATCATCATCACACAGTGTCTGAGGGAGATCTCTGTAGAAATGCACAATATACTTTTATAATGAACAGCTAGGAAACGCTTGCTTACCGTGGGGGTCCACCAGAGGCTCGGGGTCTTACACAACTTGTTATTTTGATATCCTAAGTCAGAAGATGCTGCACAGCTGAATCAGCGCGCTGAGACTCAGAGCTCATTACTGTAAAGTTTATGTACTCACTGCAATGTTTGTGCTAAATTTTCTAATTCCACGCCTTAAAAACTCATCTGTGAAAAGCGGACGTACTGAGCACGTGCAGGTTTTCAGAAGTGTCTCGCTGCAGAGCTGCAGGAGCAGCAGTTTCACTACAGCGCCTTCAGGCGAGTGGAGCGCATGCGCAGTAGGACAGCGTCTCATTCATATTTCATCCAGTGGCTCCTCATTTATAAGGCCTCTGATCTAAACAGCGACTGTTTGTGCTGGGTGTATGTGTTGATATGTATATTAGCATTCAAGAACAGAGACTGTCGCCAGTATACGAATCAACCATTAACCGGTTAAACCATAAACAAAACACATTACAAAACCATCAGAAACTAAAAGGAACACTCAATGGATTTTATGGGTTTTTCAACAAGGATACATTCAAAAACTAAAGTTTGTTTCAGCCTTAAGCTTAATATTATACTCAGTTTAAGCTGCTTAAGGTAAAGTTTTAATCCTGTACATGTAATATAAGTGTTTACATAAAGCCCTCATATTAAGGGTAGGTTATTGAGCTATATGTCTACATAACCTGTTAGTTTACCCAGAGCCACATCAGCTGTAGTTGGTGTAATATTAACCCTGTGAATCTCTATGTGTTCAAACCAGAGTCTGTTCCAGCCCAAAGCTTAAAATATAACGTTAACCCAACACAAATTTATCACAAATTTATAGGAAACTCACATAAAAAGGCTGAAATGCTGATCAGCCAACAATGAAAAACCAAAACAAGTGTCGGCGCATGCGCTGAATGATACTGGCCTGAACCTGCTGGAGTGAAACTGTGGCTCTGCTGCTCTGCAGACAGACTTTATTAGGTGGATACTAACATAATGATGTTATAGCATTATTACGTTATAATAATGACAGATATTATTATAACATACAACAACAACAGCAGTCAGGGGTGTACCTACACATTAAACAAATCATAATCAATATATAACTCCACAGTCCTATATTTATATATTTTTACAATAGTACAATATTCCTTAACCTCACAGAGGAAATATGTAAAGTTTGGCTGATATTCAAACCATTTCTTTTCATGTAAATGATATTTACTCATAGTATTCAAGTACTGTATGAAAAGAAACACTTCAACATCCTTAGAAAAATTAATAATAACATCCAGTGAGATACAGTGTCCAGCCTTTCTTCTCACAGCATTTTCCACATCTCTCTAAAACACTTTAGTGCCAGTGAACTGGTAAACAGATGGATAATGTTTCCTTTTCTAAACCACAGAAGGTACAGAAATATTAATCATTCTAAATCTCTCTAAAACACTTTAACAGGGGATGTGCTGTGTAAATATTACTTTATAATTCATACAATATTCATTACGAACTGTCCATGTTTTATTCCAATTTATACTCTCAAATCAAAATGACCAATGAGGTTGTTTATTACTACTTTGATTTGATATGACATTCCTAATATATTTATATGTATACTTGTATTTAAGGATATCAGTTTCCCCAATAAAGAGATCATTCCCTGTGATGTCCATACCACTGTTTACTGAGCACTTAAGAAGCTGAATCATTTGTTGTGGTGTAGCATCAAAAACTGTAGCAAATTCTTTGGTTGTGACTCCAAATTTATTAAAAAAATGTATCAAAAAAAAGGCCATCAGCATTTAAAAGTAGTTTCAGTAATATAAAATTGTTTTCAAACCTTTTTTTAGTTGAATTGAAATTTAATATTGAAATGAATATTTCTGTTATTCCAAATAATCCCTCTGTGGGAGGGAAATTATTCTTATAATCCAGTGTCCAAGCAAGCAGAGTCTGTTTATTAGCCACTTCTGGAAAAGACTGTCAGAGCTGACATGAGCTACATGAAAGTTTAAATTCAGATCTCGGCCATATTTGGCACGGTACACGGTAAAAATCCAATGTACAATGTTTTGGTCTGTGTGACATTCTGTTTGTTTTTTGAACAAAGAATAATCTTTAAAATGCTAATGTTAGTTAGTCCAACACAATCTGCCTCAGGACTCAGAACACTATAACACTGTAAATGATGATTTTGTAAGTGTTTAGATTATTACAGCCTCTATTAATGCCTTGGGTTTAAATAGGTCGGAACATAATTATTGTAAATGTCTAAACTCTGAATACTTTTTTAAATAGTTTTTGTTGTGGGAGCAGATTTCGATCTAATTCAGCAAAATGTTCCATATACAGTCATTTTGTAGCCATTATGGTTTTTAATTGTGTATTTTAAGAGTCAGAATCATCATCATAGTTAAAGAATCCTCCAGTATTAATGTAGTTCTTCTTCACGTCAGCTCATCATGATCAGGACAAATACACATTTACAGAAGGTCTGTTGGGGTCAGACGGACATGAGAATGCTGAATTCACTTTAGTTTAAAAAATCACATAAAGAAGTTTTGCAAGTGATAATAATTAAATCAGAAAAGCCTAATAAGCAAACATGACCTCTTATATATAGATCCCATCTGAGCTACATACCAGTTATTAAATTCCCTCAACACTAGAGGGAGCACTAAGCCATGTAAGAGCATGTTACACTGTGTTTTATCTTCACTCATCTTCATGTTCAACATCTCACAGCACTCTGGCTCCAAACAAGGCCAGTTTTTGTTCTTGGAAAGAAGGAAACCACAACATTTTCCTTCATTCATGCACTTCCTGTCTGTATGCACATCCTTTTCCTATCATGTTGTTCGTTAAACGTCTGTGTGACTCTGACATCTCTCTTTGTTTGGCGGCTGAAAAGTGTGTTTATTTGGAAACGATGAAGCAGACGTCTCACAGCAAGGAGATTAAAAGGTACTGTAATACATATACATATACATATTAAACAGCGTCGATGAGAAACGAAATGCCACTTAAGATGTGTGGATCATAATGAGTGAACTTCTGAGCAGTAAGTGAAAGCGAGTTAGAGTAAATGATGAATCATTTAGATAAATATTCACACCAAACTCCGAACTTAACAGCAGAGCAGAAAAAGAAACCTACACTCATACAAGAAGCGTTTATTTATGAATAGTGTATAAATAAATAAATCTGGATGATTCCAGCAAACGTATTTTGTATTCTCAGTACTGGTGTAAGTGAATTTAATGCACACAGAGCAGCACTGCGTTGTTTTCACAGGTCACTTTTAGGTCATATTAGCATATACATTATTCCTGTTTTGTATTTCAGGTGTTGAACAGCTCAACATTAATGTGTTGAAAGAAAAGACGTGCAGCACTGAGGAATTTAACGACTACACTACTAAATTACTCTATAAAATTTACTCCATACAGTTGTGTCTCAGTGTGTCAGTCATCCCTTCAATAAAAGGCCTCCACCACTTTGCCCCACACCCTCCACCCACCCCCAACACGCCACCCCCATATGCCACCCCCCATCTCAACATCCTGTGCAGGAAACACTGACTGAAAAAAATGTCTCTTTATAAAATCAGAACATTTGTTTTTAGGCTCAAAAAAGTCACCATCTTTGGGGGCAAAGCAGTGTGTGTGCTCAGTGTATCAGACACAGTGGTGTTGTTGGGGTCTGCTATATACGTCCCCCCAGCCTCTTATTAGAACTTGCCCTTCGGTGTATTTGTTACACTTTATAATAGGATATCAGTTATATAATTTAGAATGAATAAGTCTTAAGTATAACAGATTATCATGTTCACACAAACACACATAACCTTACTCTTTGTGTACCAGTATGTCTGTCATGGTTATCTGTGTACCACTCCTGCTGAAGAAGGACCATTAGAAACCATTAGGATTAAAACCTAATGGTTTTTCTTTCTAATGGGAATTGGCCTAATTGCTTCCAGTAGAGACCACTAGTTTCCTGTAGAACACCTTTAGATCCCATAAGGAAACCATCAAACACATTTAGAATCAGCCACTGGTCACCTGTTAGACCAATAGGATCCTTTATATTGTGATATCAACCCATTAAAAAAACCAAAACACCTTACAAAACCATCAGGAATCAACAGAATCACTTAATGGTCTCTGTTTTTTTTTGCAGCAGAGATGGATTTTGTATTTTATTTGTAAAGGTGAAAATAAATAAATAAATAAAATGAATATGGAGCCACACACTACTAACATGCTGTCATTAAAAGGCTGTATTACTGTTACCTTCATTTGGGACTCGACTCAAGACTTGCCTGTATTGACTTGTGACTCAAGTCGTGACTTGCCTGCATTGACTTGGGACTTGACTCTAGACTTGGCTGTATTGGCTTGAGACTCGACTCAAGACTCTCCTGTATTGACATGGGACTCGACTTGAAATATGGCTGTATTGACTTGGGACTCGCTTCGAGACTTGGCTGTATTGACTTGGGACTCGACTTGAGACTTGCCTGTACTGACTTGAGACTTGACTCAAGACTCGCCTGTATTGACTTGGGACTCAACTTAAGATTCTCCTGTATTGACTAGGGACTCGACTCAAGACTCGCCTGTATTAACTTGGGACTGAGTCTTGACTCAGGGCTCAAGGGTCAAGAGTTAGTTGTTAGCTGCAACTTAGCGTCTTGTTCCCACCTCTGCCCTGTTTTATTAACTATATACAACAGGTTCTCCATCATGAAGAAGAACTACTTAACATGAAGCATTGAAGCATTCAGCTGGTTTTCTGTGTAACCACTGTACAAACTAAAGAGCCCTTGAAGAAGCCCTTTTTTAAAGAATGTGGGGGTAGGATGGTATGAAGGATTCCTATGTGGTGGTAGGATGGTATGAAGGATTCCTATGTGGTGGTAGGATGGTATGAAGGATTCCTATGTGGGGGTAGGATGGTATGAAGGATTCCTATGTGGGGGTAGGATGGTATGAAGGATTCCTATGTGGTGGTAGGATGGTATGAAGGATTCCTATGTGGTGGTAGGATGGTATGAAGGATTCCTATGTGGGGATAGGATGGTATGAAGGATTCCTATGTGGTGGTAGGATGGTATGAAGGATTCCTATGTGGGGATAGGATGGTATGAAGGATTCCTATGTGGTGGTAGGATGGTATGAAGGATTCCTATGTGGTGGTAGGATGGTATGAAGGATTCCTATGTGGGGATAGGATGGTATGAAGGATTCCTATGTGGTGGTAGGATGGTATGAAGGATTCCTATGTGGGGGTAGGATGGTATGAAGGATTCCTATGTGGTGGTAGGATGGTATGAAGGATTCCTATGTGGTGGTAGGATGGTATGAAGGATTCCTATGTGGGGATAGGATGGTATGAAGGATTCCTATGTGGTGGTAGGATGGTATGAAGGATTCCTATGTGGTGGTAGGATGGTATGAAGGATTCCTATGTGGTGGTAGGATGGTATGAAGGATTCCTATGTGGGGGTAGGATGGTATGAAGGATTCCTATGTGGTGGTAGGATGGTATGAAGGATTCCTATGTGGGGGTAGGATGGTATGAAGGATTCCTATGTGGTGGTAGGATGGTATGAAGGATTCCTATGTGGTGGTAGGATGGTATGAAGGATTCCTATGTGGTGGTAGGATGGTATGAAGGATTCCTATGTGGTGGTAGGATGGTATGAAGGATTCCTATGTGGTGGTAGGATGGTATGAAGGATTCCTATCATGATACTGGTTTACTACATTGTGGCGTCGTCAGAGAAACTCAAGACGTGGAACACACAGCGTTTCAAACTGTGCTCTTCTGTTCTCACTCAGTTCTCTCTGACCGGCTGGGGGGCAGAGTACATCACTCCATCCATACCTCTCACAGATATACATACATACATACATACATCATCTAAACCGCTTATCCTTCTGGGTCGCGGTGGGGTGCCGGAGCCCATCCCAGCTGCCATTGGGCGGAAGGCAGGATACACCCTGGACAGGTCGCCAGTCCATCGCAGGGCAGACAGACAGACATACACAGTTACACACACTCACACCTAGGGGCAACTTAGTGTGTCCAATCAGCCTGACTGCATGTTTTTGGACTGTGGGAGGAAACTGGAGTACCCAGAGGAAACCCACCCAGACACAGGGAGAACAGGCAAACTCCACACAGAAATGACCCAGGCCATTCTTGCTGTGAGGCGACAGCGCTACCTACTGCGCCACCGTGCCGCCCCTCACAGATATAGTAGATACTAAACCCCACCACCCAGACCCACAGCACATTAACACACCTACAACACACTTACACATGCCCAAACCCACAACATGCCCAGCAGCCAAATGAACCAGCGTTTCGTGATACAGGAAAAGATAAATGATGTTTGTGGTTAAGATGGATTCTGTTGTCTTCAGGGGTTTTCACCTCTGTCTCTGTTTTATTCCATTAGAAATGAGACCTGTGTGTTCCGATTCCAGAAGTGGATCGTTCCACAATCAGATTAAAAAAGATGAGGACCACAACACACGCAGCATCACCAGCTCTGCCTTCTACAGGTACTACAGTCTTACCACAGTCTCCTCAGATTCTACATTCAGATGTTTGTCAAGTCTAAAGAAAAGATGCATATTCGAACGTTTAAGGCTGTATGTTTCAGTAACACTATCACACACGACTCCTGCTGCTACAGAAGAACAGTGTACCACTGCTGACCGAAAACATAACAACAACAATTAACCTTAGCTTAAATTGTTCGTTGTATTTGTTGTTGTTGTAAAGGAATATTATATATTAACATTTTGGTAACACTTTACAGTAAGTGTTGACTAACTAACATGAAGTAATGCATTAGTTAACATGAACAAGACATGAAGAAATGCATTAACAGTGGTTACCTAATATTAAGTAAACTTGTTACAACTGCATTAGTTAATGTTGTTTTCATGTGAAGTGTTGACTCATTAACATTAAGTAATGCATTTATTAACATGAACAACTAAGGTTATACATTTGATAATGGTTAACTAATGTTAATTAAACATTGTTTAATGTTAATTTGTTCTAGTGTTTTGCTTGTGTACTGCAGTTATACATAATGCTTGAAAAAGCAATGTTAAGTAATAGTTTAATTGGCTGAAATGACACTTTACCAATGGGAGCCACTAACTTGTTTTATTTACTTACTTCAATTTACTGATGTAGTATTTTGTACAGTATTTTTAAATGATAACACCTTTACTTCTCCCTACTGCTTTTCCCTCAGTTCCATTTCAGTCATTTAGGTTTCGTTGTTTGTTGGGGTTTCATTGTGTCGTCTCGTTGAGGTGGTTCAGCTCCTGTTTTGCTTCTTTGTTGCTCACACCTCTCACTTTGGAGTTTTAAAATTTTATTTCAGATGCAAAAGGAAATAAAAAGCTAATAATATAGTCTTCAGTTCCTCTGCTGAGAGATTCTGGATGTACTGAGCTTGACTGGACCTTTCCAAGTTACTCATTACTCATGTATGTAAATGAGTGCAAGGTAATATTTTATTTTATACATAAAAGCTTACATTAATATGCTACATTCTGATGTATGTTAGATATGCTCATGTGTGCACTGCAAGAACGAATTATACACACCATTCTCTCAGTCATATTAGTCAGGCCTGGATGGGGCAGCATACTGAAATTATTTACTTACCTACCCAGTTTCTCTTCCTCATTCCAAATTTTATCATGCATGTGTGAGTGTGAATGGGACACTTTTAGGAAGTCATCATACATTTAGAAATTGTAAATATAAACATGATCGTATAAACAGACATTTTCATCAAAGGAAACTACTCAGAGAGCATAACATGCTTTATGTTAAAACCAATAATGTCTTAGATTGTGTTACTAACATCTATTAAGCACTACTAAATGTTTATAAGGTGTTGTTCAGTAAATTTAATATACCTGATGTAAAGTGAAAACCAATAATGCCTTTGTAATGCATTACAAACATCTATTAAACACTACTAAAGGTTTATAAGGTGTTGTTCAGTGAATTTAATATGCCTGATGTAAAGTGAAAACCAATAATGCCTTAGTAATGCATTACAAACATCTATTAAACTTCACTAAACATTAACAAGGTTGTGTTCTGTGAATTGAATGTACCTGATATAAAATGAAAGAGTAGTCCTGTATTAGTAAAGTACTAGATACTTTAATGCTATAATCTGAAAGCATTACACAATGTTAAACAATAAACAATGTATACCTACACATTCAGCTACCCAGTAGAAATAGAAAAAAAAAAAAAAACATAGATACATTTTTTCTGTATGTGTGAAACATTCAGTTCATAGCATTATTACATTAACACAAACATACATGGTGCAACTAAAAAAGAGGTTCATCACAGAGCTGGTGGTGTCTCTGGTGCGGATAGCTCTGCAATGGAAGCAGTCTGTGCACTTGTGTTGCGGTCTACCCCGTATTTTTGGACAGATTTGGCTGTTGTGTTTCCTTTCATATATACGGTCAGCACGCTGGGATCTTACTGGACTATATGCGCCGAGTCCGCCTGTGCTGAAGCGCAAAACTCCCACTTTCTTCCAGCCAATCGGTTTAAACCAGTTCTCCTCACCAGCCAATCACGGGTGAGACTGCTCCTGCGTCCTGCGCGCGCAGATGAATTCCCATTAGGCAGTTCGGAGTGTTCACGATGCAGTTACCCTGCAGAGTTCACCAGATACTCGCTGACGGGTCCAAGAAAAAGACAAGGATTCAGGCAGTAAGTGAGGCAAAACGGATGGCGATAACAGACCTGGTCCAGCCAGCTGAGGTGAGCTGTTTATCAATGTTCAGCTAAACGTGTTGTGATGGGAAGTTCGATTCATTCCACCAACCGATTCTTTTCGCTTTAAAGAATCATTGGAACCGATTCAGACATTCGGACGAACAAAGCTTTTCTTTGTACCGTATATACCCATCATAATATGCTTAATCGCATGTATAATCTTAATCTTTATAATGAAGATTCTAAAATCATAACACGAAATTATTAAATCAGTGGAATCAGACGCTCGATTCATAAGTTCGAAAGAACCGGTTCAGTAAAATGAACTGAACTTTCCACCCCGGTGTTGTTCTTAGGTCAAGCCACAGACAGGTATTTTTGCAACTAACCTTGTGATGTGTGTTCAGTTTAAAACGGTTTGCAAAGCTGAAACTGTTTCATTAATATTTGAAAAAGCTGTGTTTCTATTCTGTATTCAAATGTATTGCACCTTATATATCTCTACATTGTTTGTTAGTAGTCAAAATTCAAATGTATCCACATACATTGTAGTAGCATTTAATTTTTCTGTTTATATTGGTATTGACAGGTTATGTCTAGTTATACCAGAGATGAAAAATGTAAAACTGTTCATGTTTGTTTACTCAGTTTTTTTTTTGTTGATGTTTGTAGACAACAAGCTCAAGAAGGAGAATGAGGAGGATGAAATTGAAAGAAAGAAAAAAGAAACACAACAGCCAAATCTGTCCAAAAATACGGGGTAGACCGCAACACAAGTGCACAGACTGCTTCCATTGCAGAGCTATCCCTTACCGCACCAGAGACACCGCCAGCTCTGTGATGAACCTCTTTTTTAGTTGCACCATGTATGTTTGTGTTAATGTAATAATGCTATGAACTGAATGTTTCACACATACAGAAAAAATGTATCTATGTCTATTTCTACTGGGTAGCTGAATGTGTAGGTATACATTGTTTATTGTTTAACATTGTGTAATGCTTTCAGATTATAGCATTAAAGTATCTAGTACTTTACTAATACAGGACTACTCTTTCATTTTATATCAGGTACATTCAATTCACAGAACACAACCTTGTTAATGTTTAGTGAAGTTTAATAGATGTTTGTAATGCATTACTAAGGCATTATTGGTTTTCACTTTACATCAGGCATATTAAATTCACTGAACAACACCTTATAAACCTTTAGTAGTGTTTAATAGATGTTTGTAATGCATTACAAAGGCATTATTGGTTTTCACTTTACATCAGGTATATTAAATTTACTGAACAACACCTTATAAACATTTAGTAGTGCTTAATAGATGTTAGTAACACAATCTAAGACATTATTGGTTTTAACATAAAGCATGTTATGCTCTCTGAGTAGTTTCCTTTGATGAAAATGTCTGTTTATACGATCATGTTTATATTTACAATTTCTAAATGTATGATGACTTCCTAAAAGTGTCCCATTCACACTCACACATGCATGATAAAATTTGGAATGAGGAAGAGAAACTGGGTAGGTAAGTAAATAATTTCAGTATGCTGCCCCATCCAGGCCTGACTAATATGACTGAGAGAATGGTGTGTATAATTCGTTCTTGCAGTGCACACATGAGCATATCTAACATACATCAGAATGTAGCATATTAATGTAAGCTTTTATGTATAAAATGAAATATTACCTTGCACTCATTTACATACATGAGTAATGAGTAACTTGGAAAGGTCCAGTCAAGCTCAGTACATCCAGAATCTCTCAGCAGAGGAACTGAAGACTATATTATTAGCTTTTTATTTCCTTTTGCATCTGAAATAAAATTTTAAAACTCCAAAGTGAGAGGTGTGAGCAACAAAGAAGCAAAACAGGAGCTGAACCACCTCAACGAGATGACACAATGAAACCCCAACAAACAACGAAACCTAAATGACTGAAATGGAACTGAGGGAAAAGCAGTAGGGAGAAGTAAAGGTGTTATCATTTAAAAATACTGTACAAAATACTACATCAGTAAATTGAAGTAAGTAAATAAAACAAGTTAGTGGCTCCCATTGGTAAAGTGTCATTTCAGCCAATTAAACTATTACTTAACATTGCTTTTTCAAGCATTATGTATAACTGCAGTACACAAGCAAAACACTGGAACAAATTAACATTAAACAATGTTTAATTAACATTAGTTAACCATTATCAAATGTATAACCTTAGTTGTTCATGTTAATAAATGCATTACTTAATGTTAATGAGTCAACACTTCACATGAAAACAACATTAACTAATGCAGTTGTAACAAGTTTACTTAATATTAGGTAACCACTGTTAATGCATTACTTCATGTCTTGTTCATGTTAACTAATGCATTACTTCATGTTAGTTAGTCAACACTTACTGTAAAGTGTTACCAACATCTTTTTAAGAATCCTGCTTAACCAAGAGATGATATTTATTTTATTTAATGAAGAGGCAGGATGCTATAGTTATGTATCCTACTATCCTCCTACTTAAAAAAAATGCAAAAGTAAATTCAAATATATTCAATTATTTGACAAGCAGAAGAAAAATCTGACAGCCATACTGTGAGTTTCTGATCTTGGGCTGAGTCTAGTTCAGTGTGGTGTGTGTGTTTGTTTTTTTGTGTGTGTTTTGAAAGGTCCTCTCTGTGTAGAGTTTGCATGCTCTCTCCATGTCTGCATGGGTTTCCTCCCACAGTCATGCATTCAGGCTAATTGGACATGCTAAATTGCCCCGTAGGTGTGTGTGTGTGTGTGTGTGTGTGAATGTATATGTCTGTGTGTCTGCCCTGTGATGGAATGGTGGCCTGTCCAGGGTGTTTTCTGCCATCCTCCCAGTGACCACTGGGATAGGTTCAAGCTCCCCACGCGACCCAGAAGGATAAGCGGCTTAGAAAATGTGTGTGTGTGTGTGTGTGTGTGTGTGTGTGTGTGTGTGTGTGTGGTGTGTGTGTGTGTGTGTGTGTTGAAAGCCGCTGTCTGTTCTGCTCCCCTGATCTGTTGGTAATGTTTAGCTACATTACACAGATTCTCTTATTTATCACCCACTATCTCTAATATAGCAGGACATCTGTGTTTTACTCTTTTTATTCTTCTCTCTGTGCTTTCAGGTATGCTTTCCTGCAATGTTTCACAACACTGTGTTAAACACAGTGATTCATATAACTGTAATGAACAGGGCTGTAAAAAAAGGTTATTCAGCTGCACAGATTCTGAAATATTAGAAACAATGACAAATAATATTTATAATATTCTGTATACTGTGCATGTATTATTGCCCAATGCATGTATTATTGCCATGATTGACAGTTCTGTGTATAGATATGAGCCCCCCAGTTAAACTAAATCAAAGTAATACAGACTGACATGGAGAATCTGAACACAAAACACCGTCACTGTTAAAGTAACAAATCCATGTACAATGTATTCAGTCAGTAAAGCACCATTTAACTACTGGATAATTAAATTATAAGCTTAGGTATAAATACTAAATTATATCAGCTGAGATTAATTTTCAGCCGAGATTAATCTTTTGTCATTTAAAATTGGTGTCAGTATAGGCCAAAAAAAATTCTTCTTACAGGGGCTCTTTTATGCCCCCCAAATTAGATTCTTCTGATATAATTGCAAAAATCTCTCTTTTAGAAAAAGTTTTGTTCTAATCTTCTGTATTTCTTGACTCCATAAACAGTTACAGGATAACTAAATTGTTTCCTAATTGTTGTTCACCCCAGCGTATCACTCCTCCTCTCTCTGTTCTCGGGTTCTCTCTCTTTCAGTCTGCTGCAGCATCTGAACGTTCTGCCTGTGCTGGACGACTCTGCTGAAGCCAGAGCTGCGAATAAGCGCCAAGCTCTGGTTGTGATGGCTGACGGCTCTATGTGGGTGTACCGCCTGGTGGAGTTCGCAGACACACTGCTCAAACAGGACACACACGTACGGAGCACTCAGACGTTCACGGAGGAGCACACGCAGGCCTGGGACAGGTGAGGACCACGGAGGTGTTGTAGAAAGTCATTGGCATTAGAGCTGTTTATGTGTTGGAAGCTTCAGAAAGTTTTGCCCCAAAGTTCGGACTCTGGATCTTTGCTTCATGATGATTTTCTTAGTGAGGCAGTGTTTGTGCTAATAATGTTAGTGCTAGCCAACCTAATGAATTCATTTTGTTCTAGCACTTTACACTTTACAAAGTGATAATCTAAGCACTGGCAGAGCATACCACTAGTTTGTATTCTGCTGCTTTTATTTGTGATGTAATAGTGCCCAGTGGCTTTATCTTCAGCTGGAAGAGTGTTTGTGTAAGTGTAAAGACTATTGCACACCTGACATGATGCAAATAAATGACTTGAAAATGTAAAATGGACATATGGTGACATGGATGTGGAGAGGTGAGAGGCAGAGCTTCATTAGATGCTTGAGCGTCTGATTGGTTGAGCGCAGAAGCTGAGGGACTCCTTGAGCTGCTGAGCTCATGGGTATTTTGGTCTGTGTATCTCACTGGTTAAAAGGGGTGTGATGAAGGAAGCAGACTCATGCCTGGAGCCGTGGTAAAACACACTACCTCTGAGACTCATGCCTGGAGCCCCCCCCCACCCACACACACACACTACCTCTGAGAATAAGCACAAGTGTTACTGTCAGACTTCTGAAGCATATGTGTGTGTTTGTGGTGACTGCAGGAGAAGAGCGTGGGTAAGGCGGATGTGGAGAGTGACGTATCAGAGACGCTCTGACTTCCTTTACCAACCCCCACAGAAAAACCCACTGTTTATCAGTGTCATCAACAGATTCCCCATGAGAACATTCACCATCACACCTCCCCCTAATAATAAAACTTCATCATCAGCCCTTATATGAATGTTCTTTGAGTCACATCATATATATATATATATATATATATATATATATATATATATATATATATATATATATATATATATATATATATATATATATATATATCTTGTATCATTATCTGAATTATTATGATCATGTTTTGTTCATATGTCAGGGACCCGAAACGACAGGAAAGTAAAGTCTTTTTCTCTTTCTCTTCCAGTGTCTGCAGCATGTAGAGTACAAGAACAAAGCTGTGCATGAGAGAACAGTGAAGGCTCTGGAGCTCTGCCAGTACCTGGTCAAAACCAGTGGCGGACAGTAACTAAGTAAATGTAATCTGTTGCTGTACTTAAGTAGTTTTTCGTGTATCTGTACTTTACTGAAGTTTTTCCATTTTGGGCGACTTTTTACTTTCACTCCACTACATTTCAAAGTCAAATATCTCACTTTTTACTCCACTACATTATGAGAAATCTGTCCTTCTTTTGGTTTATGTGTGTATAAAAACGTAACATGTCAAAACGAAAGAAGCGCAAAGCAAAAACACCAATCAGGGAACAGCGCACTTTGTTTTGAGCTTGTTTTGACCTGTTGGACATACCGACCCAGTGCAAGCACACACAATGTCAGTTCCTACATAAATGATCGAAAAAACTCTTGACTCTAACCTAACTTTGTGTAAATAGACCACAATATAGAAATATGTACTCATATGCAGTTGTGACTGAAGTGTCTTTTTTCTGAATTTATACAAACACATTTCATTTTATAGTAAATTTGTTTTGGCTAGTTTATGTTTATGAACAGAGACCTACAGATGCAGTTTAGTAAAGGAAAACTCATTTGTAAACCTGTGATTAAAGTTGTTATTAAACTTAAACTGGTAACTAAGTTGCATTAAGTTAATTAATCTTTTAGTACTTTTACTTTAGATACTTAAGTACATTTGAAGGCAAATACTTTGGGACTTTTCCTCAAGTGGAGGTCTAAAGGGAGGAACTTCTACTTTTACTGGAGTAATATTTTACCTTGGGTATCTCTACTTTAACTCAAGTACATGATTTGTGTACTTCGTCCACCACTGGTCAAAACCGTTCACACACAGGTACAGAAACCCCTTTTTCCCCTCACGGCAAAACTCCTTGTCCAAATGACCACAGTCCACTTTGTTTTACTCAAGCGTAACTGACTTGTAGCCCCAAATGCTGAACTGTGTAGATTTTTAAATCAGGTTTTTCGAGGTGATAGAGCTGAAAATGTCTTGTTCTAAGCAGAAGGTGGAGGTGAATCTGGATCCTCTCCGGGATGTTCTGAGGTCCGTGACCGCTGATGGGAGCCTGCAGAAGGCTGGACAGCTAGAGGACACATACTGGAGCGTCATGAGACTCTTCGGCATTCAGTGAGTTCCATACACAAAACTTCAAGTATTCACTTTTTTTATTATCAGTCTGTGCCCAGATATTAGTAATAGAGGTGGTATTGAATCTGTAGTTCATACACTCATCCCACATCCGAGTGTAGCTCGGGTTTGACTTCTTTTTTTCACACTGTATTTATTTAGCAGTCACTCTGATATACATCAGTCAGACTACGTTTCTCCTGTCAGTCATAACACTGAGCTGAGCTACATGAAAATGGACAGTATTGATTAATTTGAACAGGAGGAGTCTAGACTTCAGGACAGGAATAGCAGAAATATGGACTGCAGCATCTGACCACTTGAAACATGCACATGGAAGAATAAGGCTGGGATACTGTCAGCAATCCCTCTTCTGGCCACCAGAGGTCATTCTCCCCTGAGTACTAACTCTTTCATAATGACAACCTATTACTCCACCTGATCCTCATTCCCATTAAGGCAGCCCTGCTACTCGAGCCTCTCAGCTGCACTTTATTGTGTGTTGAACTATTTTTGCCTGCCTTTTGCCTTTGCCCTCTGGATACTGGTGCCTTGGTTTGTTGGACTGCCTTTTGTTTTTTGAACTCTCTGTCTACGACTTTGTCCATTGGATCACCCTGTATTAATAAACTGTTTAGACTTGCACATGCATCCCTCTCAAGTTCCTGAGACTCAGTTGTTACAGGTACAGTCATTACCCCTTTAAGTAAGGCTTATTATGTAGTCTTTAATCTTAAAACTAATTCAGTAACTACAGTGAATTATTAGGTAACTGCTATTGCTTTTGGTTACACCTGATATTTATTTAAAAGAACGATTACACAGTTTTCATGGTGTAAAGATGCAAGAAGACTAGATTTCAGTGTTTAGGGGTGTCTAAAAGGGGACGTCAGAAAGACATCTTAAAAACTGTCACTCTGCACCCTCTGAAGATGACATTTAGGCAATCAGGTAAGATGTAATAAAGATGTTATCTTAACATGTTTCTGCTCGCTGGGATCCAGGCAGGACCCTGGTGAGTCAGGTCCAACATTACCCACAGGTGGACCCCTCTGACTGTACTCAAGCTCTTTATTAAAATATCTGTACTTTATTTTAAAGTTTTTCCATTTGTTGATGCTTTTACTTTCACTTTACTTACATTTGAAAGTAAGTACTTTCCCACGTGGTAAATAGGTTTTTCCCAGAAAAAAAGAAAAAGAAAAACAGGAACAAAAAAGAATACCACTGGGATTGAAATAAAACTGAAAACCTTTAACACAGCAACGGATTTACAGTGTTTCTCATTTTGCTGCTGGTGCCAATTCACAAATGTAGAAATGTAACTACACAGATCTGCGCGTACAAACGTGATGTATGGAGGTATTTTTCTGGCAAATTTCACTTATGTATATCAAATTTAGCTATTATTATGATGCGACCAAAGGCTTCCCCTAAGAACTGTGAAGCTCCATCTGCCGCCCACACAGCGCCACTAGACAGCCCAACACGCTCGGAGGAAAGCACCAACGGTGTGTGTACTTCGGAAGATTCGTCAGACAGCGCGTCAGTGGAATATCAGACCGCGGGCTCAAAGCATTGTGTGGAATCATTTATTCCGTTAAGTAATAAAAACAGACAAACCGTTTATATCTGTGTTACAGGTGTGTTGTCTTCACACGCAGCAGCAGCAGCTTCTCCTCGAGGAGGATCATCCAGACTGAACAGTGAGTAGATCTGTGTTGTAGTTTGTGGAGAAGCCGAGTGTCTCTCTCTGCTGTAGGTTGTTCAGCTGTGAGAGTCGCTTCCTGAAACAGATCAAACGCTCCCGCTGTTTCAGGTTCACTTTAATATCTGAGAGTTGTTGGTGTTAAAGATTCTAAATGTCTCTGAGTTTAAACTCTAGAGCAGACAGTCTGATCTGATCTGTCTGATTGATGGAGGTGTTCTGGCTCTTTGGGGTCTCAGACTCGCTGGAAAAGGCGGTTCGTTCACGTCCTGTTTACACAATCTAAAGCAGTTCATCTACACAAAGCAGCTCAGCGCTGCTAGAGCTCGAGCTGTGGTGGAGGTCAGTGTATGCTGTATGTTTTTCTTCTTAATAATTCTGTTTGTACTTGTTTGCAACCCGTTACAGTACTGAAGTGATTTTTCCCTGGACTTCCCAGCTGTAGAGTGAGTTAGATGTGATATCTAAAGTAAATTTGTACACTTGGACAGAAGTCATTAGTAATTTGTTTTACATATGTACATACCCTGATAGCAAGAGAATAGTGGACCACTGTCAGCCCGCTGATGGTTGCTTTCTTTAGTTATACTTGGCTATTAATTTAGTAAATAATTTTAATCCAGCTTAGCATCAGCAACATTTTATAAAATCATTTTACACCACACCGCATATTTTAAGCCCTGCAAACTTTGTGACATGGTTTTCCACTCCAAATGCAGAATGGCCCAGCTACTCTATCAAAATTAGCGACAGATGACGAGGACACAAAGTTAAAGGACAGCCTGCCCAGATAGCGTGCAGATGTGGGTCACTTCTGGCAGAAATATGGCAGAGCTGCTACCACTGACCTTAGCAAACACTATGAGCCAGAAGTGGCCCACATATTAAAAATGATCATATGGCTCACATCTCAAAACAGATCTGGGCCATTTCTGGGAAACATTGCCAGAGCTGACATGAGCTACATGACAATGTTTTAAACAGGGATTAACAGCACTGTAGGGAGCATTTACATTCAGATCTTGGCTGTATCTGTCACAGTACACTAAAAATCCAACCTAAAATGCTTCAGCTTTTGTGAGGGTTTATTCGTTACTTTGCCAAAGAGAAACACCAGGTTAAAATGCTCATTTTAGTTAATTCAACACAATCTGTCTCAGCACTAGGAACACTGCTATATATCCTAATCTGCAGTTTAATTCAGATTTAGTTTAAAATGGTTTGTGGCTGCTTAACATTTTGTGTTCATTAAACAACAAACCTGATCTGAGGTTCACTGAACTTAAACCTTTCTGTCAAACACGTCACTAATTTTAAATTAAAGAAATCTTTTTCACAGTGCAGTAAACATTTTGAATGTAGGTTTGTGAACAACAGTGTCTGAGTCGTGCAGTGGGCTGAGCATTTGTTCCTTCATCAGGAAATAATGAGATTAAATCCCATCAACACCACAGCAGTCTGTAGTTGGTAATCCAAGAGTGGGAAACACCACCTCTCCCTGAGCCTCATGGCACCGTGCAACAGGGCAGTTGTTGTTGTGATGACCTGGTTTTGTACTGGTGGTTTGAGTGGTGGGTCAGTTCTGGCAGTGCTGGTTTAAAGGTGGCTGAGATGTGGACCTGTAATGGCAGTAAACAGGCCGGGTTCTGACAACCGCATCTGGCCCACTCCTGTCCCATCACTCCATGTGGTATGTGGGCTGCATCTAAATGCTGGATGTAGTCCAGGTTTGGGCCTTATCAAATCTGCTATCTGAGTGAATTTCTAAATTTCACTACCAGAGAAATGAAGCAGCTCTGAGCTTCGAGGAAAACTGAGGCTGTGTCTGAAACATCATGAGCACTGCCTTCTGAGGCATGAAGCACCCAGTCATGTCTAAATGTAATGTACGCTGCCTGCTGAGGTTCCTCTATTAGCTATATATATATATATATATATATATATATATATCTCACACCAAATGACTATTGCTATATATACAAGCTATAACAGCATATGAGCTAATCATAAGACTGATCTCATAAAAATCCTCCACACAGACCAGCAGTGTGGTAGTTTAGAGGCGTTTGTCAGTTTTAGGCTGCAGTTTGAGTAGGTGGAGTTAAATGACAGTGTTTGACAGTAACCTTTACCATATAAGTACCTTTTTATCCAAATAACACTGCTATGGTCATTCTAGTTTCCCCTAGCAGCCTAATACACACTGCCATGTCAGTATGAGAATGATCCACCATTCACGTAATATCTACACTTTAAAAAAATTCTCTGTGACAGTAAATGACTGGACACTACTGCATTACTGTTGCAGTAACATACTGAACCATATTAACTGTTAAAAATAGCAGCTGAATGCTGTTACTCAACACACACCATTACTGTGGCTGTTATTCTGCTGTTCACTTACAGTAATGAGCTGTAATTAAAATACATTTAAACATTAATATAAATACATTTAGTCATTAATGTTTTTCTTTTAAAATAACATTTTAATACATCATACTAATTGGCAGAACCAATCAAAATCCCCATTTGAGCAGGGGGGTGCAACACTTACCCAATGGTAAAGCTTTGCTGAGTTGCATTTTAAAATACCATTTTATTTTTCTTTTCTTCTGAAAACCTGAAAATCAGGAAATGAAAAATATCAGATGGGCAAATCTGGTTTACAGTAGGTTTGCAAAATTTGCAGGTATGTTAAACTACATGAAACATGTAAAAACACATGGTTGTACTGATGGTGTGTGTGTGTAGGTCAGTTCTGTTCTCTCGTTCTCTCTTCTCTCTCTCTCCTCTCCTGGTCAGTACTGATGGTGTGTGTGTCTGTAGGTCAGTTCTGTTCTCTCGTTCTCTCTTCTCTCTCTCCTCTCCTGGTCAGTACTGATGGTGTGTGTGTGTAGGTCAGTTCTGTTCTCTCGTTCTCTCTTCTCTCTCTCCTCTCCTGGTCAGTACTGATGGTGTGTGTGTGTGTGTCTGTAGTTCAGTTCTGTTCCCTTTTTCTCTCTTCTCTCTCTCCTCTCCTGGTCAGTACTGATGGTGTGTGTGTGTGTCTGTAGGTCAGTCATGCAGTCCTGCAGTTCTGCTCTCTGTATCCTGATCTTACTGATCATTACATTCACTACTGGTAAGAACTGCACTGTCAATCTTTTGTCATCTTATTAAAAGTGTATCTTAATATTTAATTTGTGAGGCAGATATTCTATATTTAAGAACTGAACTAGACAGTGAAGCTTCTGAAATGTGATCTGAGTACAAACAGTTCACACCAACTAATTCAAAGTGTTTAAAGATTAAGGAGAAGTTTTAACATTTCAGCTATTCTGCTTCATTTTAGCCGATGGTGCTTCTAAGTTCCTGTTTTTTTAATATTCTGTTTCCTTTCACATCTTTGCCTTATTCTATTTTTCAGTGTCTGTATCAGCTGATCCTCCAGTGAAGGTGAATCTTCATGACTCTGCTACTCTGCCCTGCTCTGAGAGATGCTCTGGTTTGGTCAGATGGACTGTGTTCACTAAACCCACTGACACTCTGGCTGAGTGTGATCAGACTTCATGTAGATCAGTGAAGGAGGGATATCAGATGATCCATGATCAGTACCTGAAGGGGAATCTCTCTCTCACCATCACTGAAGCTGATTTCACTAAGAGAGGCTGGTACACGAGTGACTGTGATGATAAAGATCTCTGTGATGTGCGTCTTCAGATTGAGCGTAAGTGTCTGTCTGTTTTCCTCACTGATCATTACTGACAGAACTCCAGTGATTTGGATTGTGTGCTTTGTATTAGATTTGGAGTCAGCTGATCAAGTTCCCCTTTGTTTTTCTCCTCAGCCCTGAGTACTGCAGTTCAGATAAAGTCTGGTGATTCTCTGGTGCTGAAGCTGGACATATCAGATCCAGTGGAGGTGATTTATAACAGTACAGGTACAGTTGGACCATCCAGTGGTCAGATCTGTACAGTGGATAGACATTCAACGTGGTGTAAAGATGAATACACACAGAGAGCGTCTCTAACATCTGTTTTTGAGCTGAGAAATGTGACTCCATCTGACAGTGGAGTTTATACTGTAATGGACAAAAGGAATGAAGAGGTCATTCACATCTACACAGTGACTGTGGGGTCAGCAGGGGGAAGAGGTATGTTGTTACATGATCTCTGTTTATCCAGTCAGAATCCACTGAGCAGGAATCTGCTGAGCTTTAATGTTATTTAAAACTTATTGTATTACAAACCTGTGTGTGTGTGTGTTTTGTAGGTGACCATCCAGATCTGGACACAGATATAGGAGCTGCTGTACCAGTGTCTGTGACTGTACTGACACTGAGTGTGTTGGGTGTGACGCTGATTGTATTTGTAGCTGTGATTGTGATGTCAGTCGTGGCAAACAAGCGGCAGAGGAGAGAAAAGCGGCCGTCCCAGGATGAAGGGTGATAGGTAAAAGTTCAAAGTGATTGGCTCTCTGGAGTTTGGTCCGCGGCTCCAGCAGCACGAGCCTCCGGGTGTCTGAGCCCAATCCCTGAACATCGCGAGCCTCCAGCAGCATAAATACTCCGGGCAACCAGCAGTGCAGACACTTCTCGTGTGGAGGAGCTGCGGTTTGTCTTCAGTGCCTGCAGAACAGGAGCTCTTCTGGATCTCCGGTCTTCACCTCCAGCAGCGGCTCTCCGGAGTTTGGTCCGCGGTTTGGTCCGGAGTTTCCACCTGCAGGCTGTGTTGAGTCTCCACCGTCTGCTCAGCCATGCAGCTCTTCAGCTTCTGGGTCCTAACAGTCCTGACTGCAGTCCTATCAGGTGAGAGTCCTCACTGCTCACACTGCACACTTTCATTAAACAGCCTCACTGACTTACTGAGACTGGACTCAGCTTCACTGGAGCTGCTTCCACATCATCATCTTTAGAGAGTAAATATATGGAACATAGACTGAGATTAAAGGCTATTAAGCTAGAAACACTTCCACTGTATCTACACTCACTGACCGTGATGCACAGTTTGTCTAGAACTATAAACACTTGTTCTTCTTCAGCAGGTCAGCAGACACTGGCTAACTTCATCAAAACCACATGGAAGGATCTGAATGACCCGGCCACTCTGTTCTGTCCAGAGCCCTGTTCAGGGGTGGAGACCTGGGAGAGGAGTGGACTGAAAGTGGCCAAATGTGGAGTTAAAGAAGTCCGAGTTCAGCTGTGAGAGACACCTGGACCAGAGTAGCCTCACCGTTCCTCAGGTTAATTACACCACCAGAGGATTTTATCTCACCAAATGTAGCGGAGAAGTGATCTGCTTCCAGAACCTCCAGCCCAACCGTGAGTGTTTCAGACCATTAAACTCTTGTATGACAGTGTATGATACAGTAGTGTTATGGTAGTTTGGTGCTGGTACGACTGGAATTACAAAGATCTCTTCTTGTCTCTCCTGCAGCTCACAGCTCTTCTGTTGAAGTACCAGCTGGAGATCCCCTCATCTTGGACCTGTTCCATCCAGTGAGGATCTGTAACCCCTGTCCAGATGTGCACTGTGGATGGACGTTCCGTGCTCTGTAATGCGGGGTATGAAGACAGAGTGTCAGTGTGTGGTAACTCCATGGTGCTGAGAGACGTGGTGTCTGCTGACTCTGGAGTCTACACGGTGCGAGCGGTCAAGGATGGAGCGGCTCTCATACGGACAGTGTCGGTCACTGTTAAACGTAAGTGCTTTTCTGGTGTTCTTGCTGTTTGGGGTCTTTGTGCTGAGTTGACTCTCTGATTAGCCTCTTCACATATACAGCAATCAGAGATATTCTTGTTGTTTTTGTTTTGCACATTTAAATAGAAAAGAAAAGAAGTGGTGTTCAGTATTTTGACCATAATTTGGCCAGACTGCACTATAAATGGTCTTATGTGCCTTAAAGATAAACCTAAACTGTAAAATATTTGCATATACACTTATACAATTACATATACTACATAAGCCTTTAAATAGCTCTTCTTCAGTGATCTTCATCAAATCCAAAACTCTGTCCACTTCAGATTCATCAAAATGAAATGTAAACAGTTAGAACAGGTCCTGGTCCTGTAGATCCACCACCCTGGATCTGGACATCCAGATGGCCTTGAAAGCCTTTATTACCTGGATCAGGTGTGTTAGTTTAGGGGTAGAGTTGAACATCTGAGTGCAGTTTCCACTGGAATGAAAGAACTGATCTGGATACATTAGTAGGTTTTGGTTGAGGAGAAACAACTCTAATCTGGAATTATCTTCTCTAGGGTGAACACGTCCTCCAGTCTAACTGAAAGCTTTCTTTATACTGAATGTTTTTCCAAATTTGTTATGTTAAAACAGTGATCCACAGGAAATGAAACTCAGGCTATTAGAAGTTGTGAGATCTTGTGAGTGGCATTTTATTGTTTCTCTCTGAAATTCCTGGCCCACTAAAACTTTGGAGCCTTGGGCCTCATTCACCAACATCTTCCTAAGACTGTTCTTAAATGTGTTCTAGAGAAAGATCCTAAGAAAAAGTCTACGTGAGATTCATGACGTGTTCTTAAAGCGCAGAACTGTTCTCGCCTTTGTGCTCTTGAGTGTGTGTAGATTCTGTTCTTACCTAAGAACAAATCCCAGATAAGGAAACACTGGTGAATGTCGGAATCTTCATCAAAGAACGGTTGGTTAATGAAGCCCCATGACAATAATCATGTTTTCATGAACAGAGTAAACATTAAACCGTACCACAGCTTTCACTGATCACACCCATCATTGCTCTGATTAGCTTATCATACAGTTATGCTGAGTGGACAGATGGTCTTCATCTCTCATCACTCTGACCTTTCATGACCTGAAGACTTTCCTAAAGAGCACTAATCACATTCAACTCCTCTGTTTTGTCTGTTGTCTTCAGATGCTCAGCAGAGCTGGATGTGGAAGGATGAATATCAGAAGGGATTGAAAATCGGAGCACTGGGATTTGGGATTGGAGCGCTGGTTCTTGGTGTGATTCTGGGGTTCTATGCTGTGCCGAGGGGGCTTTATCTGATGGACAGATGTTTCCAGAGGCTCAGAAGACGAGACTCCTCACGCGTGAATCAAACTGAGGATGTGGAAAAGAGTGTTCCCCTGACATGAGGGAATACCAGCCAGTGGAATGACTGGGATTTATTGGATCTCGGTACAAACAGAATGAATGACCCACATAATAGGGAAATGACTTTAAATCAATTATGACACTGAAATTTACTTGTTTACTTATTTTTATGTCCCAAACGAGCTGATGCTCTGAAGGCTACTCCACCCATCTGAAGCTGGTTTCTTATTCCCTGACTTCATGTTCAAATTTTCCTGTTCCACCTTAAATGGTGATCACTAGTGAAAGTAGAAACATGGCTTAGGTCCTAATTTGCTGGTCCAGCCAGTGTCTTTACCATCCAGCATTACAGCTCTTTAACTGGACCCCAGTTTCCAGAATGCACTGGTGCTGCTGTTCCTGCAGGGTTTTATTCTGTCTTTGTGAAAGTGCTGAGTGTGAAGTGTTTTTAAAGGTATGAGAGCTTTTTATGGCTTTTATTTATCTGCTATTTATTACTGTTATACTCCTCTGTATGAAATAAAGTGTGTATTATCCCATGATTCCCTGGTGTTTCTATAAGCTAAGACAGTGGAACTTATAACTGAAGAGCATTTATTTATTCATTCATTCATTCATTCATTCATTTATTTAATGATATATAAATAAATTAATAAATACATAACTGTTAAAACTGGAGGTTTATTTATTTACTTTTGACACATAAGCTACAATACTACAGGTTATAATAGGTGTATTTTATTTGTTTATAAACTCCAGTCTTACCGTTTATATATTACTAAACAAACAAACAAACCAATAAACCAAATAAATAAATAGACAAACAAAACTAAACACCAGTCATAACCTCCATTGTTATAGACAGATAGATAGGTAGATAGATAGATAGATAGATAGATAGATAGATAGATAGATAGATAGATAGATAGACAGGCAGATAGACGGACGGACAGACAGATAGAGACAGACAGACAGACAGATATATATATATATATATATATATATATATATATATATATATATATATGTATGTATATAGATGGATAGATAGATAGATAGATAGATCAAGTCAGTAGTGAGTCACTCATAACCTGCTGACTGTGTTGCACTCAGGTGATTCCCCATCTTAATATGTGGAAGATGGATCTTCATTTGTTGTGTAAGTTTCTGATAAGTGTGTAAAAAAGTCCAAACTCTGTTCATTTTAACTGACCAGTGTTTGTTGTTTGATGAAGACCCTCATTAGTCCAGCCGTTTCCCTCTTCTTTCTTTTTCTGTCTGTTGTGTTTTCTTGTGTTTCACTGTTCAACATGGTGGAGTTTCAGCGCTCCGCACTCCAGCTCGGTAGGTGGCGGTACAGCACCTTACGGTCCTGCAGAGCGTCATTCAGACAGAAGAAGAAGATGTTTCAGTTTCCCGCCCAAACCGTGAGGGAGAGGAGCTGAGATGGTGGTCAGTGAGTAAAGGTCAGCATTAGAGGTCATTAAATGGGTTTATGCTGAATTAAGCTCTAATTAAACATTATTAGAGGAGCTCCGAGGAGTAAAGGTCAGAATTAGAGGTCATTAAACGGGATTATGCTGAATTAAACTCTAATTAAACATTATTAGAGGAGCTCCGAGGAGTAAAGGTCAGAATTAGAGGTCAGTAAACGGGTTTACGCTGAATTAAACTCTAATTAAACATTATTAGAGGGGTTTGATCCAAAGTGCGTTAGAGGCGTTTTTAGAGTCTTCATTTTTCAGTTTTCCTTATGTTGCTGGGACTTAAGTGAGACTCACACACATGGAGAAACTCCAGCACTGTGTTATTATTAATATCTCATTTATTAGAGAAATATCAATGTGTTTATATTGAGTTTATTAAATGGATTAATGCGGAAACTCCAGTACTTTATTATTATTAATAACTCCTTTATTAGAGAAATTGTGTTTTTATTGAACATCAACTGTTATTTTTAAAACTTATATCCACAGAATTGATACACATGGATATACAAACTAGTATAAAGTCAAATAAGTGTTAATTGTAATTGTGCATGTGATATTTTATGGGTTATACTGTTTATTTCTATTCAGCCTCTTTAATAAGTGGCTAACTAGTAATGTCTAGTGTCTGAGTGCTGTTCGGTAACGTTTGCTAACACTATGTATCTAATATGATCTGTATTAATGACATCTGGAGCTTTATTATTTGAGTGAATAAAGAGAAATGAAATAATCAGACCATTTAGCATTTATGTTTTTACATCCTAAAGTCATAAAACTCTTATTACTGTTCCATCAGGAAATGCTCAGCAGGTATAAAAGGATATTTAGTGCTTAACATTAATAAAAATTACTTGGACACCAAATATGCAGGCAGTGGAGTCGAGTATTTGAACCTTGAACTGTTATTCTGTTCTACCTTCATTTTAAAAGCACAGATATGTATTTAAAAAGTTCAGACCCGTCCAGCTATAAAACCAGCTCAGACCAGCAGGCATTTCCTTTCTGGTGCTGGTCATCCAGTATGGTCATGCTGGTTGACCAGCATACCAGCTTCCAAAATGCAGTGTTGTTCTGGTGACCAGCTAAGCTGGTCTAAGCTGTTTTTTCTAGCAGGTATAACCTTCATTCCTATCAGCTCTACAGCTCCAGTGAGCATTTTCCTTCATATATGATCTTTAACAGCACATTTAACGTTTAACTCCATTTTTCAGGATCCAGACAGCTTTTCCAGCTTGATGATTGATGGTCTTGGATGTCCATTACTGTCCATAATGGAGGATCCAGTTCACTTTTTCAAATGTAAAGAGGATTCCAGCTACAGACCCAGGTCTCAGCACAGAAATGTAGCAGAAGTAGCAGCTCGAGACTGTTTCACCATCGTATTTGGAGCACCAGCAGTGACCGTCAGCCAGGACAGATGGACACGCACAGTTCAGACAGGCTTATTCAGCCTGAGGCTTGTTGGAGTAGCTGTGGACGAGGTTCATGCAGCTGTTCAAAGGTGAGTACATGTACTTACGTGTTTCCAATGTTGTTGTTTTTGGCTGCAGACTGGTGTCCTTTTCTCATGCTTTCTGGTGGGTGTGAACACCATTTAACACAAATACAAATCCAGAAGTTTGTCTTTTCTCGAACAGAGGCCACGTTTATCTGCTAATAACTCATCGTCAACTTTTAATGCTAGACCAGTGATCTTGTGAACGTTTAGTCTAGTTTACCAAAATAGATTCAATTTTTTCAGATAAACATAGTATAAAAGTTCAGTAAGTTGATTATTTATAGGTGACAGCTATACATAGTCTGAGCTTTGTTGCCAAATAATATATTTGTAATATATTTTCATATATTAATCAGAAACTAACAACCGTCTTCATATTATTTAATTAATAGTTTACTCTCAAACCACAGACATTCATCATTCATTATCCAGTTTGTATGTATAAGTGCAAACTTCAGCTTAGGGCTCATTAGATCATGACACTTGGGTTGTAACCATTGACAGTATATACAGACTGGACACAGTGATTCTGCTGTTTTCAGTGGGGACCAGGTGAGGTCAGTTGTGTCACTTCCTGATCACCTTCTCGTGCTGAGGATGGTGGGAACACGTCTGCACAGACACCTTAATGGCACTAATCTCCAGCGTGCAGCTCAAATAACTGCACTGTTTATAGAAGCTGCCCAACAAAAAATCATGAATGTGTAGAAGAAACATAAATCATCACAACCCAACACAAAGCTAGTCCACCCTGGTGATGTGTGTAGAGGAGGAAGAACCGAGAGTCACTTAAGAGTTAATGGCTGAGAGATTAAGGTGTAGCCGAGGTTTAGAAAACTTATATATCTCATTTCTGTGGCCTACACCTAGTTAATAAAGCACCAATAAAAAAACTGTGACTCATAATAGCGGTGAACTTCTTCTTCTTCTTCTTCTTCTTATTATTATTATTATTATTATTATTGTTGTTGTTGTTGTTGTTGTAGCATGCTCAGCATGTGTATTTGCATATTAGTTCCGGGTTATTATTATTGTGCACAGATTATTATTATACACTGAACTCACTCTGTTTTGTAAATAATACTATGCTGTGTCTTTTGAGTGACAGTTTTCTATACTGTCACAGAAAAGCATTTACTTTGAGGCTACAAAGTGACTGACAGGTCAATGGATGAAATGACAGACAGTCCAGTCTCTGTAGAAGAGGACAGGGCCGTACGATGATCTGTAAAGTGATTAATGGGTCTGTTGATCAGACAGTCCAGTCTCTGTAGAAGAGGACAGGGCCATACGGTGATCTGTAAAGTGATTAATGGGTCTGTGGATCAGACAGTCCAGTCTCTGTAGAAGAGGACAGGGCCATACGGTGATCTATAAAGTGAATAACAGGTCTGTGGATCAGACAGTCCAGTCTCTGTAGAAGAGGACGGGGCCGTACGGTGATCTATAAAGTGATGGTCAGGTCTGTGGTTGACTGCGCTGTTGACTGGGCATGTAAAGATCCAGGGGTCAGCACAGCTCATTGTATCATTGTTTTGGGATGTCATCCCTCAGAATTTTTTTTATCTGTACGTTTTATGTATTTTAAAAGCTGAGTAGTCATTTAGTGCAACTCCTCTTACCTAAAGCCAAACAAGAAACGTTATTTTTTAATATAAAAGATTGAGCTAAAATAAAGGATTCCATCAGGCCAAAGTGGTGTCATGATAATGTTGGAGGTCTGCTGAGTGACCAGAGCCCCGGAACCCAGACCAGCCAACGCCACTACAGTATGAGCAGTGCTCGCTGATTGATCGTGAAAGTGGATGGCGCTCTCTGATAAAACTGGCCTTTCAGTTTGTGTAGAAATATTCACACATTTATGAATTACAGTTTTACTATTTTTTATTAATACTATATATATAATTTTTATTAATCTTTAAGTTAGAAGTAACTTAAAAATGGCCAGTATGTGTTTACGTATATGTGGGACAGAGAGACAGCAAGAGAATGAACATCTGAAGCCCACCTCACTGATCTAAATACACTCGTCCCTTAACAGACATGGAGGTCTCTGGTCAATTTCTTTGTAACTGTCAGCATGGATTCTTCATTGCTGCATCCAAAAATGAAGAACAAGTAAGCGAATTTAGTAATAAACTCACCAGACAAAACAAATGAGATGAGATCAGATGAGAATAATCCAAAAAACAGATAGTATGAAAACTGAATATACAAATCAACAACAAGAAAAAGAAAAGCCATATGCAATAGAATATAAGAAGGAGCATATCACTGTGAATAACAGTGTACTGTGTTCTTCACAACAGCACACAATCTTGAAAGCTTTTGCTTTCACGCAGCAGTTTTGCAAAGTAAAGAAAAAAGCAAAGCGTTTGAGCTATAGTTCTAAATAAAAAAAAAAAAAATCTTAAAATTCATAATATTGGCCACATTTAGTGCTAAAAGATGTAGTAAAATATAGAATGAAATATGTACTAAAAATACTAAGAGCAATACTATAAACAATACTATAAGTGAAGCACCTGGGACAGGCTGTAAGTCCTGATCAGTTAAGGAGCAGATGAATGGCTCTAGGAAGAGAGAACATTAGGTAAAGGTTTAAAATGCTAACTTCAACAACGAAACATGGTACAGGCAGATGTTCACTAACTAAACTTGTGCAAGCATTCGAGCCTCTCAAATCCAGTAAAGACGTAGCTTGTGTAGATTTATTCTGTCAACATTTGTGCTTGAGTACTTGCTTTTAAATTATATAACTATCAGAAGTAAAAGTTATTATAGAAAATATGTTAATTTTGATGAATACTTTCTGTTCAGAAGACTCGGCTACAGACATGAACTGTTAACTCTGATGTCTGTAGGCACAAAGTATTCATCAAGATAATATAAGTGCAACTGTTAGTTAATGTCCATCATATTAAGCACAATTCAATATAAATAAAATAAAAAATAACCAACAATAGTTTCAACACAGTATAATATCTGATTAACACTTGAAAACCAAGAACTTTTGTAGTTAAAAATCAGAGAGTACTTTTACTGTAACTCAAGTCATATTTTATACAGAGAATTTTTACTTTTACTTTCAAGTTTAGTGGTTTTGTTATTCACTCCTGGTGAGAAGCTCCTGTAGCTGCAATGTGGTGGGTGGGAGGGGTCTAGAAGTCATGGGAAAAGAGATACTGAAACAGAACCTCAGTAAAATTCATATTTTAAACTTTGGTTGTTTAAAATGGGGATCCACTATGGAAGGAGATATATCCGTCATGGAAACTCCAGAGAAGTGAAAAAGGTAGTTGAGAACAGAATCTGCTGTAGTCGAGTTCAAAGACATCCTCACCCGTCAGAATTGTAATGATTTTAGTGAACATTTAAAAATGAAATTCAAAATGAAAAGCATGGACACAATCTTTATGGGCACCTCCCCACCTTAGAGTATTTTCCAGTTTCAAAGACAGGAGCCCACCATCTCACAACGTCGTCTCCATCCTTAAACGTGGGCAGACTCTGGTCCACATTGTACTGAAGAATGTTAGCTACCAACTCTGAACGAAGCAGGAGGCCGTAGTTCTCTTACTTTCAAATTTTTCATTAAATCACCATAAATCTCAGTGTTTTCATTACACAATTTGAGGTGGCACAGAAAAATGCATAAAAGCAAACTACAGCTTCGTGAATGACGCAGTATGTTTATTTTAAATGATAAACAGAAATATGATCTATGCTACAGATAAGAGAACTTTACCTAACACACTCCGCGCTCTGTTGAGCCCCCCCAACATACCCCCAAACCCCACCCCCCGCCACAGCCCCCCCATTCTTCATTCTTCATGCCCCTGTCTGCAAGTATGTATCTCTGCAGACCGGAGTCCAGCAAGTGGGAGGTGTTTGCGTCATCATAGAGCTTTTTGCACATCCGTTAAGGCTTTTTAGCGTCCTTTTAAAATCGTCTTTATTATTTAATAAACAGTAAAAAAGCGGAATACATTTGACTTTTTTCGCCATGTGGTCATTTTTAACAGTTAAATGATTAATTTTCGTGCATCTTCCCGCTGCACTGATGTGTTATTCTATTTTAATGTACTAAATGTTCCAGAGAGCATATTATGAAATGCTAAAATTCAAAAATAGGCTTCAGTGAAAAATGTCTTGCGATCTTCAGCTGTTAGGATGAAAAACAGTGCTTTAAACTGACTTGATTAAAATGTGTAGTGGTTACACATGACTGAAATGTAAAACACAAGCACAGTAACTGCCAGAACACAATTAAAGAAATCATTTGTGTTCATGTAAGACGAAATTAAGTTTAGATATAGTATAGTATATCTGAATCCATGCTATTTCAATCATAAGTTTGATGTTTTAACTGTTATGTACTTGTACTTTATTATTTCCACCTACCTTGCAGCTGCACTCTGACCTTTTATCAGAAACACCTACCAAACAAGATATCAGGAGTATCTTAACTGAAAAAAATGCTACACTAATATAAATAATCATTATCATATTTGGAAAGAATTTGATATTACTACTTCTAAACATGTGAGAACCTATTTTCTTTCTTTTTTTACCCCTCAAAAAAAAAGGAAGTTCAGTTTAAGGTCCTCTGTGATATTTACCCTTCCAAAGAATTTCTTAGTCTGAGGTTTAATATTGACATTAACAACTGTTAAGTCTGTGTATGCAATATTGAAAACACTGAACATATATTCTACACATGTAATTACTCAAAAGGTTTCTGGAATGAATTACGTATTTGGCTTTCATCCATTACGTATTTGGCTTTCTTGACAGAAAGCTTTAATTTTAACAATGTTAAACATGTTTGTTTTTAAGAGGGGAGTGCAAATGGCATTATTTAGTTAATAACATGTTCATAATTGCAAAACTTTTCATGTACTTCTCTGTATTTAAGGCAGAACTGAGAAGTGTTTCTAGGCACTCTTAACACGGTCTCATTCAGGAATGGCAAAAAGCCGGTAAAGCAGTTTAAGTAACATTATCTACACTCTTAAAAAAAGATTGGTCTTCATGGGTTCTTTGATGAAGAAAATGGTTCTAAATAGCATATATAGAATCCTTTTCAAAAAGGTTCTATGCAGAGCCATCTACAAGACATTCATTATCAATCTGAGGAATGTTTCACAATGCCAAGAACCCTTTAATCATGTAAAGGGTTTGTTGAGTGTTCATGGTTCAATATAGAACCATTCTATTTACTAAAGAACTCATGAAGAGCCATGTTTTTTAAGTGTTTAGTAACATGAGTGATTAAGTATTGAACTGTCCTCTGGTTTGACTAATTATTCGTGTGTACATTTGAATCAAAAAAAAAAGAGAAAAAAAAACAACTACCAGGTGGTTTGCAGATTTACAGTTGCATAATTTAGCTCATCACTTGCTGCACAGTTTATAAGCCTCCCTCTACTCTATTTATTAGAACTGGAACCACCACTGACCAAACATTACTTGGGTTGTTGTCAAACAGCAGCAGAGCAGTGACACTGCCATGGTAGTGTGTGTGGTGCTGGTGTGAGTGTGTCAGACAGCAGTGTTGCTAGAGTTTCAACTTACTGGCCACTTCATCAGACACACCTGCTTTGTTGGTATGTTTTTTAGGTGTATAGCATCCCTATCTGATTCTCATCACCTTTTGTGTTAAAAAGTTCACTGTATATACTTCATATACTTTAGAAGAATTTTCCCCCGGGAGTAATAAAGTGATTTATCTATCTATCTATAGTTCTGTCACAGTTTCACTGTCTGGACTATGTCAACATATCACAATGTATTTCATGGTGCGGTTGAGTCTTTATTATTTTTTGAAAGCTGATGAGATCACACACTTCTGTTTGGCATTCATGGGCTTAAACCAGTGGTTCTCTACCCCAGTCCTGTGATACTCCCAGCCCTGCACATTTTAGTTTCCACTAATCAGTTGGACCAGGTGTGACAGAACAGTCAAAAAGACTCAAATGTGCAGGGCAGTATTCCTGGACCAGAGTTGGAAAACAGTGGCTTCGGAAAAGCCATAGTCAATTCATATATATATATATATATATATATATATATAAAATTGTACAGTATATAATATTTTGCCCAAGTAACAGAAATACCTTCACTACTCAATATTAAGTAAACAGTGATCAATTCCCAATGTAGTATGTGGACTCCACACAAACCTTTGTATTGTGTAGTCGTTAGTCTTACTTGTGTGCAGTTTTACTTGCTACTTACAGTCAACAACCGATATCTTAACTCGCAAGACGAACGCCAAACACACTGAACACCCTGAGGAGCCGTAATCTGCGACGTGCTAACGCAAAGGCACACCCCTTGATGTAACGTCCAGCCCATTTGGAGCTGTACCGCCCATTTGGAGCTGGCTCCGGTCTGCAGAGATACCCTTCTTCCTGTCTGATGCATGACCGCGTCACTGTCTGTCCCATTGGCAACGGTTGGCTGACGTGCTTCGCGCAAAACTTGAAAACGCCATTTTCACTGCGCCATCCTTCGCATACACAAACTCCTTTGGACTGGATTCAACAGTGGGTTCCTGCTACAGCTCCGAGAAGACCCCCAGAGCGACCCCAGTGCAGTAAGAGCGCAGGCAGGTGTGTTTATGTTCTGAGAGAGCGGTCAGTGCAGCGCAGTTAGCCCGCTGCTAATCTGTGGGGCGCTCAGCGCTGCAGGCTGCGGGCTGTTCAGCGGGGTCAGCTCAGGCGGAGATCATGGCGCTTTGGCTGGAGATCTCATTGTCGTGTGGATAACAGTGGCAGCCGCGTTAGCGTTAAATGTTCTGTTCATTCTGTCCAGATATTGTGGAACGAGTGGCTGGACTGTCCGGTTAGCGGCCTCGCCGACTGGCTAACGTTAGCTTCTCTTACTAGCTGCTGTACTTACGGTAACAGAGCAGCGCATCCAAAATACTGAGTTACTGAAGTTAGTTTACTGGAGTTAACGCTGCAGTAACTAAACTAACACACCCAGACAGTCGAAGAGATCTACGAGATCGTGTTTTTGTACGAGTTTAAAATGTGAGTAAAACTTCTCGAGCTAGCGTTACACGCTAATAGCGGTAGGTTAGCTTTAGCTGCGGGTAGCTGACGCTACTACAGTGAGTTCGGTGTCGAAGTGATGATAAAGATAAAACGCTGAGCGACTCCTGAAGAGAAGTTTACACTCTGATGCGCCTAATCGTCTGTTGTCCTCGATCGTATCGTCGCAGACTTTCTCTAAAACGAGGCTAAAGTCGGCTTCCAGTTTCTTATTCTAACTCTCCGTTCCACCTTAACTGCAGCTGCACCATTTAAGGTGGAACTGCAAAGTCTTATAAAAAGCTACGTTAACTCCAGTAACTTAGTATTTTTTTTAATGTAACTTTGTTTTTTGCTGCTGTGTGGAGAGTGTGAGTGTGAGAGTGTGTGTGTGTGTGTGTGAGTGGAGAAAGTCATCTTGATTATATCAGTGAGACTCTGAAAATCAGGGGCTGCTCATTGTTCGCACCACGACTGAGACTCACTACAGTAAAACTACAGCGACTCACCAGGAGGAAAGGAAAAATGTTGCAGTGTCCAGTTTAGATAGAGTCCTGACTTCATACACCACCACACATTTAAGGTACTGTAATTTTAGTGTATTTAATACACACAGACACACATGCAGATCAGTCATGGCTAATAGAGCTGAGCAGTGTGGCAGTATTTTATAGGTATGATTTATTATGTTGAGGGTTCGTCAGAGATCTGCAGAAACGTTAAGCAGGATTTTTCTCATAATTCTCATTCATTTACAGTGTGGGTCACCCCATGTTCAGTCTTCGTAAACGATGCTAGGTCAGGATGAGTCCTACTAGTGTTAGATGAGACCAAACATAGGGTTCATTGTATCCGTGTCAGAAACACCCCATGTTCAGTTTCATGTCACATTAGATGGCTCATCCAGACTTACAGAAACCTTCATTTATGAAATCTGGCTTCAGGAGAGTTTTATTATTCTGACCTAGGTGGTCATGGTTTATGATCAGCCTCTGTCGTGAGTGTTGATTAGAGTTTTGATAGTGTTATATATGTTTTATGTTTTAGTGTTTGAGTATCTCTCTGAAAGATTTTAGAGAGAACAGAAAACCCACTGACTTTACTAAACGTTTATATAATCTTGTGGTTTTGTTTCCCGTTTATCCAGGAATTTTTCCTGGAAATATGTTACACTGCTAAAGGCAAATGAGAGTCACTCTGGATACTCATGTGGGAACGGTTTCACGACCCGTCCTGCTCTATGTGGAGTTTCAGTAACGTGTTGAGTAAAATGTGATGTTTATATTTTTGTTGAGTGTTCTTCCAGAGGGAGGAGTAGAGTTAATCAGTGTGGGAGGAGTTTCCCAGAGACGAGTAGATCAGGTCCAGAGAGCGACTTGATTCTGTTTAAATGAACACTAATGCTGCTGGTTTGAGCTCAGTAGAGAATCTGGGTAGTTGTAGCTCTCTCTCTCTCTCTCTCTCTCTCTCTCTCTTTCTCTCTCTCTCTCTCTCTCTGTCTCTCTCTCCTCTCCTGGTCAGTACTGATGGTGTGTGTGTTACACGTGTAAAATCATACTAGGAGAAAACAATAATAATAGTATTGTTTATATAACGGTATGGAATCTTTGTTTATATTGCACTTTTCATTTTAGTTTAAACATGCAAATATTAGTTACAGAGGAAATGGACCATGTGTTTGTTTTAACACGTCAAAACTCCTAATATTCTCTGGAGTTTTATTTCTGAATTTAGTGCCAAGCTAGTTGTGTTATGCAGTGTGAGGAAACAACTATTCAGACACTGATTATAGTAATTTATTTTAATTTTTATAGTTAATGTTATTTAATGTCAGTACTGATGGTGTGTGTGTTTGTCTGTAGGTCAGTCATGCAGTCCTGCAGTTCTGCTCTGTGTATCCTGATCTTACTGATCTCTACATTCACTACTGGTAAGAACTGCACCATCACTGCTTTGTTGTGATCCTTTTTTAAGATTTTTTTAAGATTTTAAGATTTTGTTTTTTATATTTTTCAGTGTTTGAAGCAGCTGTTCCTCCAGTGAAGGTGAATCTTCATGACTCTGCTACTCTGCCCTGCTATGAGAGATGCTCTGGTTTGGTCAGATGGACTGTGTACCACAACCCTGATGATGTTCTGGCTGAGTGTGATCAGACTTCATGTAGATCAGTGAAGGAGGGATATCAGATGATCCATGATCAGTACCTGAAGGGGAATCTCTCTCTCACCATCACTGAAGCTGATTTCAGTAAGAGAGGCTGGTACACGAGTGACTGTGATGGTAAAGACGTCTGTGATGTTCAGCTACAGATTGAGCGTAAGTGTCCATCTGTTTTCTTCACTGATGGAACAGATTTACATTATTTGACATTACAGATCAGATCTGCACAGAATTAAGGATGTTTCTGATTGTTCTTTTCTTAGCCTTGAACACTACAGTTGAGATAATGGCCGGTGAACCTCTGATCCTGAGGCTGGACATATCAGATGCAGTGGAGGTGATTTATAACAGCACAGGCACACCTGGACCATCCAGTGGTCAGATCTGTACAGTGGATGGACCCTCACTACAGTGTAAACCTGAATACACACAGAGATCATCACTTACATCTGGTCTTGAGCTGAGAGCAGTGACTCCATCTGATAGTGGAGTTTACATTATTATGGACAGCAGGAATAAAGAGGTCATTCACACCTACACAGTGACCGTCCAAGGTATGATTTTAGTGTTTTTCTTTCTCTAAAGTGCTTTTAGTGTTTTAACAGCATTCGCCATGTTTTACCAGGCACTGTTTCTGTACTGATGTGCTTGTGGTGAACTGAACTGAATTAAAGCCAGTACTGTACTGAAAATAATGAAAACGTCAAACTCAACAACTACCAAACATGCTGTGGAGATCTCAGAACTAGGGAGCTGTGATTAGGACCAATCACAGTCAGGGGGAGGTCTCAGAACAAATGAGGTGGTGATTAGGACCAATCACAGTCAGGGGGAGGTCTCAGAACAGACAAGGTGGTGATTAGGACCAATCACAGTCAGGGGGAGGTCTCAGAATAATGGAGGTGGTGATTAGGACCAATCACAGTCAGGGGGAGGTCTCTACAAATCTTCTCTGTGTAAATAAGCTTCATATTAGTTCTGTCAGTCTGATCTTTCATGTAGAACCTGAAGACTTTCCTGAAGAGTGTTGATCACATTTATCTCCTCTGTTTATCTGGTACTTTAGATGTACAGCAGAGCTCGATATGGAAGGACGGCTATCAGAAAGGAAACAGTGATGGGTATCAGAAGGGAAGTGAAGATGGATATCGTAACGGATTGGGAATCGGAGCAGTGGTTTTTGGGATCATAGCTCTGGCTCTTGGTGTAATTCTGGGAATGTTCGGTGGGCCCCGGGTGCGTCCTCTGATGGGCAGATGTGTCCAGAGGTTCAGAAGAGAAGATCCCTCAGACAGAAGAAGAGACGATCCCTCAGGTGGGCGAAAAGCTGAAGACGGGGAAAGTGGTGTTGCTCTGGCCAGAGCTGCCCAGCCAGAGCTCTGAAGAGTAAACAGACTCTATAATTTTCTTTTTCAGAGATTCAGCGTTTTTACCCTTCTGGAAAAACTTGAAGAAAAAGAAGCTTGATGTGATGATCAGCCACAGCGACCGTGTCAGATTTGTCCTACAACAGTCTCAGTAACTCCTAAACCTCATGAGGCAGCAGTACTTTAGTCCTCTAAAACAGCTGTCTGTAGAACGTCTCTTCAGTAGGTTTTAGTTTGGATCAGACTAACACGTTACAGGATTTCGTCAGTAGTGTGTCCGGTACTGTTCGGTGATTTAAAGGTAAGAATCAGGAGAGATTAGGTTGAAAAGATTTAATTTCACTGATACTGATCCTAATTTTAACAAGTTTTTCTGTATTTATTACATTTGGGAATCAAACTGTTGCACAAATTAATGCTGCCCAACAGTCAGGACCAGAGGCTATCCCTTTACCCCCAGGCCTCCAACATAATATTAAAAAGAAATCTTTCAATACTGGCTAAACACTTACACTAACAACTGTTTTAAATCAAAGTCAAAAGATGTTGAAAAGGAAAGTGTCTTCAGCCGCTGAGTTGTTGAAAGAGAAAAGCTTCTTTATTTCATTCAGGGGGCACGCAGGCCTCCGGAGACCGACTGCGCGAATAGTGTTCTGTCTGCCCTTATATACCCTTATCTGAGGTGTCATGATGTCACCTCAGAACTTGATGTTCCATTAGTCCCCATTCAAAACTTCCCCATCACTTGGCCTCCCTCACTTTTCCAAAGCTAGTTTCAGCCGGTTTGTACCAGCTTATGTGGCTCCTGCTGGACCATATATCATAGGGACCTATATGAGTTCACTGAGAGTGCACCTGCAAGTAAGGTCATTTAAGGTCATCTGCTTTTGGAAAGCCCCCAGTCTGGCAGACTATGGCCTAATGCGTCCTATATTGCCTCTTAGTGAGACATTAATATTCCCTTTTAGCCAAAGCTTAACTGTTTGATTTTTGATTACATGTCTAATGTATTTACTGTTTTATTCAAATTTCCCCATCACTGCCTTGCAAAAATGTACAAGATAGATCATATTTCATGAAATATATTCAGGTTTATTTACATGTTTGACTTTTCATTATGTTGTAATTTTCTGCAGTGAGATTTTGAGTTGTTGATTTTTGCACTTGTGTTTACAGATCAGCTGTGTATTCTGTGCAGCTCTTTAACAGAGGCCTTTGTGCTGAACTGTAGCTCCTGTAATGCCAAAGGGCATTTCTGACACGGGCATGTTCACTTTGCTCTAAAAGGACACAGGTGGTCTGCAGTGTGGAAGTCTACCTCAATTAAATCAGAATATTTGTGCCTTTTACAAAATGTTCAAATATTTTTTTGCCTCCAGATACATGCAGTAATAAACAAGCTAAAAAAGAGAGCCAGACACTGATGGCACTAAACCTCAGGGAAAGCTGCTTTATGTACACCTAAACCTATAGGAGGAAACCTGGGTGCAATCTTAGACTCTGAGCTCTGTTTAAAAACAGTCACTAAAGTAGCTTTTTATTATGTGAGAAATACTGTTAAACTTCAGACTTTTCTATCTTTTTTAAGAGAGAGTTTAAAGCTCTGGTGCTGGTTTTTAAAGCCTTAAATGACCTTAAAGCTCCTGAATGTCCGTCTGTGTATGATATCAGATCTGCAGATTCTGACCTGCAAACACCTTCAGTAAAACCCAGACTTGAAGAGATTTGTCAGCTTTTCTTAGACAGTCAAGCTCAGAGCAGCTCTTTAACTCAGCACTTTATTGAAACTCTGCCTCTCTTTGGTGTTTTTTTTCTGATCTGTCATTGTCTTACATGATTTAAATTCTCATTGTTTCTGTCACCGTTAAGCTTTATCATCTGTCTGTAAAGCACTGTGATCTGCCAACAACATGAAAGTGCTCTATAAACAAAAGATAGTATTATATTGTTATTTTCAGTTATACTGAAAAGAGTTTTATATACTGAGTCTATTATTGTATTACTGAGTGTGATTCTTACAGTGATTAGTATTATAGATAAGACAGGATGAACACTGTAGCACTGTAACTGAATGTAATGGCATGAAGCCATGATCACAGTATGATTAAGTGTAAACAGCAGCTCAGTGATTCATTCCTGAATTCTGTTCCATTTAATGCACATCTGTATGATGTTCTGTTAAATACACATGTTGTTTTTACACTCGTGCCTACTGTCTGTTTGAACTTGGAATGAAATAAACGAGTAGGTGCTCTGACTTCTGCACAGAACTGTTTGAGACTTTTGTTCTTTAATAGGGTTTCCTAACCTGATTAATCGAAAGCCATACAAAGCAAGAAACTCAGTTCATTCATAAAGCCAAGTGATGTTCAGCCTTGAAGAGTTCTGGCTGTTACTGATGCTCAGTTGACGTACCGGAACTGTTCTGGTACAAAAGCGGTTTAAACTCCTGCATTTATATTGATGAGAACAAATGAGCTCATGTGTGTTAAAGTGTTCTGAAGAGTGAATTTACGATTGTGAGAGCAGTGTTTTAAATGCAGGCTCGGTGCGCTCGTCTCACAGTAAAGCTAACTTCTGTACAAATGTTCAAAGCAATGAGGAACAGCAGTACATACACATATTCATTACGGGCCAGCAGCTTCAGGTACTGCTCACATCAGCCATCAGGATGAGGAGAAAATGTGGTTTTGACCATGGCGTGATTGTTGGTGCCAGATGGGCTGGTTTGAGTGTTTCAGTAGCTGCTGATCTCCTGAGATTTTCACACTCAGCACCTCTGTGTTGTAGTCATGTGCTTTTTACCCATGTGCTTGTGTCTTGCTTTGGCTCCTTTGCTCCGCCCTTTTCCTCTGCCTTCCCTATTAGGGTCCTCACCTGTTTGTAGTCCCCGCCTCCTCCCTCTCCCAGGTGTTCCCTATTGTTAGTAGGTATATTAAGTCCTTTGTTTCAGCGTATGGTTGTCTAGTCTACTCTAGACTCTAGAGGTTGTGTTCTTATCTCGTGGTCTGTTTAAACCTTGTAGTTTGTTGTTCTGTGCTCTGTATTTTTGCTGGTTTGCTCACATGTACATCCAGCCTCCTTGTTCATCACACATGACATTAAGGTAATCTGTGCTTTTTCTGTGTAGCCCCCAAACTACAGCATTGTAAAAGCTAGACAGTCACTTGGTAAAACTCCTCTGGCCTCAAATCAAACTAGAAACCGTATTATAAATATACTAAATCAGGCTAAAACAGCACTCAGTCTGTGTTCTGGTAAACACTGTTAGAGCTGTGCAGCCCTACAGACGATCAGAGGAAGGTTTCATCATGTACAGTAGGGGGCCGAGCCCATGGGCTGGTTTTCAAATGATTTGCTGGATTATAATAGTCTAGTGTTTGTACGAGCGTAAATGCCTGAATTACCTCATCTTTTCATGTCAGTTATTAATGTATGAGGTTTCAGAATTTCAGTCAGTATAGTTTGTAAATTAAACTGCATTACATGAAACTCAGGTGTGTCTTATAGATATATGAGAGAGAGACAGGGAGACAGAAGGAGAGAGAGAGAGAGAGAGAGACTGTAAATGATCTCTCAGGCTTGTTCCTACTTGTTATTGGGGGTGTTCTTCTCTGGTGGTCCAGCATCGTAATAGAACATTTTAGAACCAGGACAAACCTCAGGAAGCAGCACTGTGAGTTATCAGTCACATTTTACTGTCCTGATCATTTCAGCTAAAGCTGTTCACTGAAGAAACACCAGGGAATCATGGGATAATACACACTTTATTTCATACAGAGGAGTATAACAGTAATAAGTAGCAGATAAATAAAAGCCATAAAAAGCTCTCATACCTTTAAAAACACTTCACACTCAGCACTTTCACAAAGACAGAATAAAACCCTGCAGAAACAGCAGCACCAGTCCATTCTGGAAACTGGGGTCCAGTTAAAGAGCTGTAATGCTGGATTCCTCCAGTTTGGGAGGGGCCCGCGATGACCAGCCCCCCTAAAGTATTTATTGGGCCCCTCATATTATTATATTATTACTTAAACCCACGACTCACAGAGAGATCCAGGTTCTCAACCAGCTTCCCAACATATTCATCAACACAGACAGAAAGAAATGATGACCATTTATCTTCTTCATATTCAGAATTGAGCTCGTCTCCATGGTGACCACTTTCACAACCTGCAACATCACATATTCACTATTTATATCTCCAAAATGTCAATCATTTGTCTATTATAAACATTTGGGTTGGCATTAGATGTTAGTGGGTGGAGTAGCCTTGAGAGCGTCGGCTCGTTTGGGACATAAAAATAGGTAAACAAGTAAATATCAGTGTCATTTTAATTGATTTAAAGTCATTTCCCTATTATGTGGGTCATTCATTTTGTTTGTACCGAGATCCAATAAATCCCAGTCATTCCGTTGGCTGGTATTCCCTCATGTCAGGGGAACACTCTTTTCCACATCCTCAGTTTGGGTCACGCGTGAGGAGTCTCGTCTTCTGAGTCTCTGGAAACATCTGTCCATCAGATAAAGCCCCCTCGGCACAGCATAGAACCCCAGAATCACACCGAGAACCAGCGCTCCAATCCCAAATCCCAGTGCTCCGATTTTCAATCCCTGCTGATATTCATCCTTCCACATCCAGCTCTGCTGAGCATCTGAAGACAACAGACAAAACAGAAGAGGTGAATGTGATTAGTGCTCTTTAGGAAAGTCTTCAGGTCATGAAAGGTCAGAGTGATGAGAGATGAAGACCATCTGTCCACTCAGCATAACTGTATGATAAGCTAATCAGAGCAATGATGGGTGTGATCAGTGAAAGCTGTGGTACGGTTTAATGTTTACTCTGTTCATGAAAACATGATTATTGTCCTGAGTTTCATTTCCTGTGGATCACTGTTTTAACATAACAAATTTGGAAAAACATTCAGTATAAAGAAGGCTTTCAGTTAGACTGGAGGACGTGTTCACCCTAGAGAAGATAATTCCAGATTAGAGTTGTTTCTCCTCAACAAAGAAACTACTAATGTATCCAGATCAGTTCTTTCCACAAAACAAGTTTTAGCCAAACAGAAAAAAACACAACAGCTAAATGTTTCATAATGCTAACTAGGAAATTCCAGTGGAAACTGCACTCAGATGTTCAACTCTACCCCTAAACTAACACACCTGATCCAGGTAATAAAGGCTTTCAAGGCCATCTGGATGTCCAGATCCAGGGTGGTGGATCTACAGGACCAGGACCTGTTCTAACTGTTTACATTTCATTTTGATGAATCTGAAGTGGACAGAGTTTTGGATTTGATGAAGATCACTGAAGAAGAGCTATTTAAAGGCTTATGTAGTATATGTAATTGTATAAGTGTATATGTAAATATTTTACAGTTTAGGTTTGTCTTTAAGGCACATAAGACCATTTATAGTGCAGTCTGGCCAAATTATGGCCAAAATACTGAACACTGCTTCTTTTCTTTTCTATTTAAATGTGCAAAACAACAACAACAACAACAAGAATATCTCTGATTGCTGTATATGTGAAGAGGCTAATCAGAGAGTCAACTCAGCACAAAGACCCCAAACAGCAAGAACACCAGAAAAGCACTTACGTTTAACAGTGACCGACACTGTCCGTATGAGAGCCGCTCCATCGTTGACCTCTCGCACCGTGTAGACTCCAGAGTCAGCAGACACCACGTCTCTCAGCACCATGGAGTTACCACACACTGACACTCTGTCTTCATACCCCGCATTACAGAGCACGGAGCGTCCATCCACAGCGCACATCTGGACAGGGGTTACAGATCCTCCATCAGTCCGGGAGAACGTTAGAGTCACTGGATGGAACGTGAACAGATCCAAGACGAGGGGATCTCCAGCTGGTACTTCAACAGAAGAGTTGTGAGCTGCAGGAGAGACAAGCAGAGATCTTTGTAATTCCAGTTGTACCAGCACCAAACTACCATAACACTACTGTATCATACACTGTCATACAAGAGTTTAATGCTCTGAAACACTCACGCTTGGGCTGGAGGTTCTGGAAGCAGATCACTTCTCCGCTACATTTGGTGTGATAAAATCCTCTGGTGGTGTAATTAACCTGAGGAACGGTGAGGCTACTCTCCCAGGTTTCCACCCCTGAACAGGGTTCTGAACAGTACAGAGTGACCGGGTCATTCAGATCAGTTAGCCAGTGTCTGCTGACCTGCTGAAGAAGAACAAGTGTTTACAGTTCTAGACAAACTGTGCATCACGGTCAGTGAGTGTAGATACAGTGGAAGTGTTTCTAGCTTAATAGCTTTTAATCTCAGTCTATGTTCCATATATTTACTCTCTAAAGATGAAGATGTGGAAGCAGCTCCAGTGAAGCTGAGTCCAGTCTCAGTAAGTCAGTGAGGCTGTTTAATGAAAGTGTGCAGTGTGAGCAGTGAGGACTCTCACCTGATAGGACTGCAGTCAGGACTGTTAGGACCCAGAAGCTGAAGAGCTGCATGGCTGAGCAGACGGTGGAGACTCAACACAGCCTGCAGGGGGAAAAACAGCAACAAACACTGTTAATGACACAAAACTCACCATCTGAAAACATTACAGAGCATATAAGATACATTTCTATACTCTAACTGGTGTTTTCAGCTCTTCAGATCTCTCAGCTCTCTGTTCCTACATGGACTTCACCTGTCTTTGTGTTTCTACATGATCTGTCAGTGAACTACAGTGGTGAGTAAAGAGGGTCTGTTCAGTCTCGTGCTTTCCTTTTTTTCAGCATTAATATTCATCGTGTACTTACAGTTTGTTCTGTAGCAGTCAGATGGTGGAGGCTGTAGGGGGTTCTAGAGTTCGGCTCCGGCAGGTTCTGATGCTTTTTCTTTCGTTTTATTCCAGAAACGAACGTTGTCAGACGGAGATCCTGTTCTGCAGACAGTGAAGACAAACCGCAGCTGATCCACATGAGAAGTGTCTGCACTGCTGGGGGGAAGGAGCCTTTATGCTGCTCAAACTCGGGAAAGCCGAACAATTCGGAGGGAGGAGCCAAACTCGGGAGTGACGCACTGTTTGGAGGGAGGAGCCAAACTCGGGAGAGCCGCACTGTTTGGAGGGAGGACTCAAACTCTGTAGAGACGCACAACACAATCACAGAATCTGTATAACACACCTGCTTTTCCATTATAATAAACACAGTTACGATAATCTCCAGTTCTATAACTAACGCAGCACATCCATGTATAAATACAGACACACATTTGCCATAAAGTCTCCAGGTGTTACTGTAGTTTATAAAACAGCGCCACTTGCTGGACTAAATACATCATACAGTCATAACAGTCTATAATATTGTTGTTTTCTCATTTCATTTCTACATTGTTTTCACAGACTCAAACACGCTGTACACTCATTAGAAACACCACAAACTCAGAAATAAAATAAATATCTGTCCCTATCAGAAATAACCAAAATACAATCAGGTGTTGTCAACGTGCCTCTTTGAAGAGCTGATCACTTTTAGATGATCAATACTTCTTTCACTGAGATTTTCTTGTCTTCACACTCAGACTCAGCAGACTACTTACTGTATCACATCAACAAAGATGTTGTGAAATCAGACAGTAAATAAATCAGAACTGAAATTACACACTTTCTCATTTTTGTTTCACTGTTGGTCTCGTGGTTTGAGAAGTTACAAATATATTAAACGATGCTCTGGCAACTGACAAGACTGAAACAGAGCAGAACATCATCCCTCTTTTCATCATGTATCGTTTTTTAACTATATAAAAGTTTTACAAAAGCGTCTGCTGAAAAAAAGAGAAATAAACAGTGATTCTAATAATAAAACAGTGAAGCTCTTCACAGCTTTAAATAGTAAATCAGCTTACAGTGGTATAAAAGTTGAAATAATACAGAGCTCATTGCACTGTTTAATCTAATCTAATATGTAATAATCTATTAGCTGTGCTGGTCTGTCTCGCTGTTCATGCAGACACTAAATGTGTACAAATTCAGAAATGTTTTCTAAGGTTGTTAGAAATGTGCTGTACTTTGAGGCTCTGGATCAGAAAGCATTTGAACAGAATTCTTCAACCTACAACGTGGACTACAGACTGCATAGATGCCTCAAACCTTCAGATTCAGCTGGACTTGTGAATCAGTTTGAGTGATTCATTATAAAAAACTTGTTCAAAAGAACCACTTTTATTGTCAAATATGAGAAGGAATATTAAGATATTAAAATAAACACTCTTGATCTGTGAACTGCATTTATTAATATCAGCATTACCTCCTGATCGATAGAGCTTTAGCTCAGGGGTGAAACTGGACTTTATACACTCTAAACCATCATCCCAATGCAGCACTGTGTTTAAAAAACCCGTAATATTCATTCTGGCTTGAAATGCTAAGTAAAGTTCAGTCACTGCCTCTCTAGGTTTTTTTTTTTTGGTTCAAATAGCACCAACTCCACTAACCACGCATAAACAAACTAACTGTACAGTGCCTGTGGTTATGATTTTATATGGTGTGATGAAAGTAAAACAGTCCGACAGTTATCACTCTCCTCTCCACTCCTCTGTCAAATGCAACTACTCTTGCTGACGGCCAAGGCAAGGCACAGTTCCAATAATCAAAACAATAATCAGAAGCAGAAACAGATTTATTAAGGATGTTGATACACAGAAGGAATTTGGTTCCAGCAGTTGGTGACTCTAGTATTATGTACAATAAACAAACACTGTACAAATAATTTACAGACAACACACAATATATACAAGCAATATAGACAGTACATGGACGAGTAATATACAGGCAACGTACATATTTACAGACAATACACAATACATACAAGTAATATACAGACAATGCACAATATACAAACAACATACAGATTACATAAGGACAAGCAATATATATAAGAGTGCGTGGTATTGCAAACAGCAGTGATCTACATCATGTATGGGAATGTAATTGTGGTGTACAATGGAGTCTGAAGCAGGATGCAATGACTATCGAGAGAAAAAAACATGAGTAGCTATGACCCTGCAGATGATATTCCATGGTCAGCTATTTATGAGGGTGATGGCCTGAGGAAAGAAACTGCTCCTGTGTCTGGCCATGTTAGTATACAGGTTTCTGTAGCATCTGCTACAAAATAAAAGGTAACCCACGATATTGCAAGATAAATAACCCTGTTTTTGACCACATCCTGCAGGTTCCTCCAGTGCATCATCAGCAGTATAGAATTTTTAGTCCTTAGCCAGACAATAACCATCATATTGCACTACTCCAACTCTCTTCTTGCTGACTACAGAAGCATCCAGAACACTGCTGCTCTTCTGCTCCACAACCATCTAAAATTCTTCTAAAGTTCTCTACTGAGGTTACTCTACTCAAATATTCACAAAAAGGTATAAAGGAATATATTTGGTCCAGGAATTTTAAAATAAAATGACTTTTCTTAGCTAGGAGAATACTTTATATACAGCATGTGATAAATTTGTCACTGTCATGGACTTCAGACCACAAATAGCACCAAGCACAACACTACATGTCGCTGTTGTTAGAACAAAACCTCCTATCTCCAAAATGGTAACTTTACAGGAGAAGGAAAAAACATACTTTACTTTCAATGTCAATGGAACCAGACTTTCTTCCCCAAGTAATTTTGTTCTGTTTCTTTTGGTTCATTCATTATGAAATTTACACACAATGGAAAGGGCAACAAGTATTTTCAAATTATGTCAAAAACTGAAAAATGACAAAATGGAGATACAAGGTTTTGTCCTAACAGCAGCGATACGTACCATCAGTGTCTAAGCTGGTGGAGGTACTTCTCTTAGGACTGGTCAGTCTGAAACACGAAAACAATCAGCAGACTTTCCACTTAGCTGCACTGTAGAGCTGCCTATTCTGTACGTTCAGCTTCTCTAGATTACACATCTGTTTAGGGTAACAAACCCAGACTTACTGAACTCCTACTTTTTTCGCTAAAGAAGACCAGTTTGTTCTGAGCAACCGTTCAGTGAAAGAGTAAAATAACCCCCAGTAAGACACTATAGACAACTTCTCTAGAAAGATTTTACAGCCTAGGAGTGCTTGAGGTGTAGAATAAAGATTATAAGCAAAAGGAACATCCTGGCAGTGAGAGTAGCTTTAGAAAGTGAGACACTAAAGAGCAAGAATAAGCCTCAGTTCAGAGTGCTGGTTCAGACGTCAATAAGGCTTCCACAATGAAGAGGAACAGACAGTGTTGGAGTTTGATACGTTTAAACAGCCTCTCACACAGGACCCAAGAATAGTAAAGCAAGAGAGAGAGCAAGAGAAGAAAAAGAGAGAGAGACGTCGTGAATGAACTCTCAGACTTGGTCCAGGCCATCAGATGAAAATCTCTGCTGTTCTTCTGGATTGTGGTTGGCCAGTCCATTCATCGGAATTCCGTTCTGGTTGTGGTTATCATCTCCACTTCTTCCTGATCTCATCTGGAGCAGCTGATTTTTTCTCCTAAGCCGCACGCATGCTACTGCTAATACCGCACATGCAATCAGTGCAGCCACCATCACCACCAGCACTGCAATCATCCATGCTGGTACAGCAGCTCCCTGATCTTTATGCGCAGGGGGCTGAGCATCTACAAAGAAAAAATACACACAAAATAAAATACTTATTAATATTCTTTTAGTCCAGTTTTTTTTCCATATTGTCTGGAAGATCTACTATTAAAACTCTGTTAGTCCTGTTCCTGGGACCCCCTGCCCTGTTTCAGCTGTTCCCCCAACCCACCTGATCCATCCTCATCTACTGAGTATCAAGCTCTTAATGAGCTGGATCAGGTGTGTTGGTAGAGGAGATACTTCTGCCAGTGCTGGATTAAGAATCACTGCTCTACTGTACTAATTCAGCCCTACTGTAACACACTGTAAATCACTGTAATCAGTACAGGAGGATCTCTATAGAGTGAACAGTAAAGCTTACCAGATGGAGCACTGCAGCAGCTTTCACTGAGTCTGTGGTTCTGTTTCTGTGCTTCAGAATCACCTGATAAAAACGTAACAATAATATTGCAATGCAAGATCTCACAACAGTATTTCAGCAGTGACTGTATTTAGGATTAATTAATCCTGTAATACAGACAAAAATAAGTGACTCACTATGACTCTTGCTGTGACCATACGCACCACAACCAGTACAAAATAAAACTCCGATTACTGTTTTAAAAATACATTAAATTCATACCTTTGACAGTCACTGAGTAGTTACGAATAATCTCTTTACTTCTGGTGTCCCGGATGGTATAAACTCCACTATCAGACTTCTTCATTCCACTCAGTTTAAGAGCTGCTGAGGCTCTCTGTGTGTATTCGGGTTCACACTGTAGTGAGCTTTTATTCACTGTACAGATCTGACCACTGGATGGTCCAGCTGCATCTGTGCTGGTGTAAATCACCTCCACTGGATCCGATACGTCCAAATCCAGAAAAAGAGATTCACCAGACTCTACTTGAACTGTAGTATTCAAGGCTGAGAAGAAAAACAATCAAGAACTTTGTCATGTGCGAATCTGATATAATGCAGCGATTTAGACGCAGTGGAGTTCTGTCAGTAATAGACAAGCAGATGGACACTTACGCTCAATATCAAGAGCCACACCACAGAGATCTTTACCATCACAGTCACATGTGTACGAGGTCTTCTTACTGAAATCAGCGTCAGTGATGGTGAGAGAGAGATTCCCCTTCAGGTACTGATCATGGATCATCTGATATCCCTCCTTTGATCTACATGAAGTCTGATCACACTCAGCCAGAGTGTCACTGCGTTTATGGAACACAGTCCATCTGACCAAACCAGAACATCTCTCAGAGCAGGACAGAGTAGCAGAGTCATGAAGATTCACCTTCACTTGAGGAACGGCTGATTCAGACACTAAAAGAGGGATTAAGAGAAAATGGATTTTAAAAAAGTGAAGGGATGTAAAACCTCTTCCTTTAACATATTCAAATTATCTCACATTTCAGTTGTCTCTTATGGTAAGCATCTAATTAAGAAATATTTTATTTACGAAGCCAAAGCTTAGAGAAAATCTGATCCATAAACCAAACTGGAGGTAAAACATTTAAGGTTTAATATCCTTAAGAAGGCCAAACAGAACAGCTGCAAACTTACCAGCACTAAACATAAACAGCAGTAAAAGCAGCACGTAGTGACCAGGCCTGCAGGTCAGCATGGTAGAACTGTCAAAAAAAGAGAAAATATCTACTTTTTGGTTATTCTATTACAGAAACAAAAATAAAACAAAGAAAACAGAACCCATAATTGATTCGCTCTATAAATTCCACAGTTATACTTCTTATTTTTCTCTGTAAAGAGAAAATAAAATCAATAAGAGAGAAACAGACAAGGTTTCTTTTACAGGCCTCTGAAGTTGTATGTTGTTCTGTAGTCAGTGAGATGCTGGTATAAGGAACTCTGGGTCTGCACCGTTTTTCTCCACAAGGAAAGTTAATACTGTTCTTGAACTCCGTCAAAGAGGAACTGAATATGAATACTGCTACATGTCCTTATGTATCAGACATGGAACACTCTGCATACCACATGGTGAGAGCAAAATTTGGAAACAGTGCTAATAGTTGGCTGTGCTGCAGACCAGCTCACAGCCTTCCACCTGACAGGCAGCCCATCATAGCAGAGCCACATGACGTCAAGTACAAAAGGCAACACAGAGGGGAAATCTTTAGGGATGCTTTACGTCACTTTAGTAGTGATTTTGGTACAGCCATAACACAAATTATTTAGCAATGAATTATTCAGCTAAAGTGACTTATTACTTTGATTTTATTACTAACTAGATAAAAACATATGAATGTGACTTCACGCGCATTAAAGGTTCTGTTTTCATTCACACAGTTTCACCAGCAGGTGTCGCCAGAGCGCAGCGTTTAGAGCGTTTCCAAACAGTGCATCATTTTTGGAGGTATTTGTTTTTGTTTAGTGTTTTTGAAGGTATTTGTCAATGTGCTGTATAATATCTTGGCTATAACCTGTGCCCTTTTTGAGGAACTGAGTAGAACTGGCGGTCTTTTATCTGGGGCTGGACAGATTACATTTAAACATTTAAAATTTCTATCAAATTACAGTTAGACAAGCTGGGTCAAAACTTTGAGAGAGACTAACCCGTCTGTCAACCGGTTTCCTACATTCTCTGGTTTAAGCTAAAATTACTTAGATTTAGAAACTGGTTTAATAATATTGTTTTGCTTTTCATCAAAAACGTTAAGGTTGAAATTTTTATAAGGTGGTGAAGACATCTGAGTGTACTTCAGGTGACTGCCTTTTCCCAACTGCTCCCCGGGCAAGTGTGCCCTCTGCCTCCTTGTGTGTAGCTTTCACTAGTGTGTGTGGTGTTTCACTGCACGGACGGGTTAAATGCGGAGGTGAAATTTCCCCACTGTGGGTTCATTAAAGGGTAACTGAACAAAGGTACTGCGCTGTAATCGCCGCGCATGCGCTCTGCACAGCGACCATTTCCGGACCTGAGGAGCAGCGCGGATATGAAACTGCAGAAATCTCCCGAAGTGCTTGAGATCGTTCATGTTTTTAACCTTTATTTCACCGCTAACAGCGCACACGGCTGATTACAGACTACAGAGGATCAGAGCTGAAGAAGGCTGGAGTGACGGATCAGAGACTGGACGGAGTTTCTCTCTCTCCACTGATCTCCTTTACCGCCTCACTGATCAGCGTATGGTCGGGATCCGGGTTTGTTTATGGGGGGAAACCACGTCCAGCTAACCTACCACAGTAATAATGTAGAAACACCAGTGTTGGTGCTTTAGCGGTGCAGTGTGGGATTCTGGACCGAGACTGAAGTTGTGATGGGTGTCTAGATCATCTCTACAAAACTGTGGCGGCAGGCCTCGTTCAGTGTCGCCCGCTAAATTTAGCCTTCGGGTTTCGCTCGGAACGTCTCCCGCTAGTTAGCTTTAGCCTTCGGGTTTCGCTCGGAGCGTCTCCGGCTAGTTAGCTTCATCCTTCGGTCTTCGCTCGGAGCGTCTCCCGCTAGTTAGCTTCGGCCTTCGGGTTTCGCTCGGAGCGACTCCCGCTAGTTAGCTTTAGCCTTCGGTCTTTACTCGGAGCGTCTCCCGCTAGTTAGCTTCGGCCTTCGGGTTTCGCTCGGAGCGTCTCCCGCTAGTTAGCTTCGGCCTTCGGGTTTCGCTCGGAGCGTCTCCCGCTAGTTAGCTTCGGCCTTCGGGTTTCGCTCGGAGCGTCTGCCGCTAGTTAGCTTCGGCCTTCGGGTTTCGCTCGGAGCGTCTCCCGCAAGTTAGCCTTAGCCTTTGGCTTTCGCTCGGAGCGTCTCCCGCTGGTTAGCTTTAGCCTTCGGTTTTTGCTCGGAGCGTCTCCCGCTAGTTAGCTTTAGCCTTCGGTTTTTGCTCGGAGCGTCTCCCGCTAGTTAGCTTTAGCCTTCGGGTTTGGCTCGGAGCGTCTGCCGCTAGTTAGCTTTAGCCTTCGGGTTTGGCTCGGAGCGTCTCCCGCTAGTTAGTGTTAGCCTTTGGTTTTTGCTCGGTGTCGTGGTGTCGACTGCAAACAGACCTTGTGTTTCTGTTGTGTTGTGAAATAATTTACTGGATTTGATCTGTTTGTCTGAGTTATGTCGGCTCTCTGTCACGGACTGTTCGGCTAACTGTTCCCTAGTCAAACTACCACTACCGTTAGGAGAAGTAAACGGACTGCTGCTCTGGGTTTTCATGAGAAGCGGGTTTATGAGATTTATGAGGTAAAAAATCATCAGAAAACAGATACACAGTAAGTTATAGGTTACAGCTTAACCCACCTATTTAAAAGGCATGTCATAGTCTGATCAGCGCTCTGTTTGGAACCAACGCGCTTTAGTTGAATACATTTATATAAGTAATCACACGATTCTGTACCAGTATTTTTTAACCTAACTATACCTTTTTTAGCTTTTACTTTTTTCATCAAATTAGATAGACATTAGTAAGTCTCAAAGTAAATGAGATTAGCAGTAGTTTTTGTTGTTCATACTCACAGTTTGTTTTGTTGGAGTAGAAAGTTTTGAGTGGGGGTTTGTATTTCTCTCTGTGAAGTCCAGCAGTAATGTGGTCAGGCTCCTCATGCTCCTGTTCCTCATGCACCTGTTGGTGTTGATGGGCGTGTTTTTGTGGAGGGAGGGAGGAGCGAGGTAGGGAGGTGCTCTGTGAGAAAATGGCTGCAGAAGCGCAGGTAGGATTTACCTGAAATGGCGCTGAAAAGGGTTTAATGAGATAAATGTTGTTTTTTTCATCATCATGTAATGTATTTTGAAGTTTGGCTCATATTTAGAACAAACTTAAGACATTTTTCCTTTATGAATGTGATAAAGCAGAAAGTAGGACAAAAACAGTTTTGAAAAAAACAAACGCTGAGCTGAAGTAGATTTTTTCAGGATATTGGTGTTCTTGCTGGGCTGAAGAGTTCTGTCTGGTTAAGGTTTATGCTCCTCCTTACTCAGCACTATAGATTTAATAAAATGATATTGTTCTTTCAGTTCATGTGTGCACTACGTACACATCTATTAGTTCATTGTACTTTGTGATTAAATGAACAGTGATTTAATTTGAATGGTTAGCGCTCTTGTCTTTCAGGTCTGCGCTACTGATCTGGAAACTGACTGTAAAGCTGTTGGTGGGAACAATTATTTTAGGTATATTTTTCATCTCAAATTAAAATTTTCATTTTTCTATTAGTACTGTTTGAACTATCCCAATTAACCCTTAAAAAGCGTTCCAGTGTACAGGTCACAGAACCTTTTTGGTACTGTTGTAGGTACTGTTTTTGTTTAAAGTGTGAACATGTGGTTTATCAAACCTCTCTGAGTGCGGTTCAGTTCTGACTTTCCCTACTGACCAAATCTCTCTCTAGCAGTTGAGATGACCTTAACACTAAGACCCTGTTTACACCTGGTCACTTCATGTGACTATTATCTTTAGATTTATAGATCGTATCAATCTATAGATCGTATTAAGCTATAGATTGTATCCTGATAAGAATTACATTTTCTATTATTATCTATTTATATATTATAAATTATCTATTTATTATATAAATTTGCTAAATTTCCTTCAGGATCAATAAAGTATCTATCTATCTATCTAAGAATTTAGCCTCATGCATTTAAACTTGGTAGTCAAATGCATTTCCGGTTAGTCGGACTGAAGTCTGATTGGTGTGTGGGACAGAATATGCAAATCCGCTTGTTACGCTGCAGGAATGTTAATTGTTCAATGCAGATGATTATTAAACAGAACAGATCGGGATGTAAAACTCAGCTGGTCTCCAGGAAGACGCTGATATTGTTTCCTAATTATTTGTGTCTTGCTTTTAGGGAAGTAGCACCCGGCCAGCAGATGGCGCTGGGCACAAAGGAAGAGAAACAGGGTCTACATCTCTGTGTATCTGGCTCTGAGGGAGCTTGTACAAAGGGGTTTTTGACCCTCAGTCAGGACTTAGGGTATTTTGTCCCTGTATGATGACCCCAAAACTTATGCAACTATAGGCTCAATGATATTTAAGAGTACATATAAGGTGTTGTCATTGTTTAGATCTTATAAAGATGAGGGTTTTAAAGTTCTGGATTTCAAGGCTGTAAATTACATATTTAGGATTAACTGGATTAAACACTGTTTGGCTGCTACCAATTCATTTTGGTTTAATATACCCAGATTAATATTTGGCTCTATAAGCACAGAAAATAGCCTTTAAACAGAACTTTACCCCTCACTCTTCTACTTTATGGAATGATCAACACATTTTACTTAAGAAGAAGTCTATATTTTAAAAAGACTGGTATGAGGGTTTGACATTTCTAGCTGATTTGCTGAATGTAAATGGTGAACCGTATCAGTTTGAGGAACTCATGAGTATTTGGGTTGAAACTCGTCACAGAAGGATTATTATACTGTCTGTAAAAGCAGATCATCTAAATTACTTCATCTTATCAAGGCTCAGTGTGGATGTCTTTCATTACCAGCTAAAATCTCAAAGCTCAACATTGAAGGTGTTGATCTTTGAAATTGAAGATGCAGCAACATGCTTATCAGAATGATCAGAGCTCTCCTCCTACTGGAATTCTTAAATGGAAATGGGATTGTCTTTGGCTACTAGTGGATAAACTCTGGCACCATAAAAGAAACCTCTCAGGATACTTCAGAGATTAATTATGCAATGCATATCTTCAGAAATTCCATATTAATGTAACATCACAATGCCCTTTCTGTAACTTAGAACTGGAAAACATTGTACATTTGTATTAGATTTTAAGTGTGTTAAAAGTTGCTTTTAATATTTAAGCACTAAAAAATTCACCTTGTTAACTGTGTTGTACTGAAAGTCTTCTGCAGATGAAATAATAAACAAAGTGTAAAGTGAGTGCAGTGAATGTGGTTGGTGTCCTTCATTGGGGTCAGTTTGGGACAGTATTGAACACTGTTAAAAGGTTAGTAGACTCCTCCTCCTCCAGTGTTTGTTCTGAAATGAAGAGTATTAATAGTGAGTCTGTGCTGCAGTAACAGTCTCTACTCTTCTGGGAAAGCTTTCCACTAGACGAACATTGCTGTGAGGATTTGATTGAGCATTAGTGAGGTCAGGTACTGTATCACTACCTCCACTTCAACACATCCCAAAGGTATTGGAGGGGCTTTATACCTCTCTGGCTCATACTTGGCACTGGGCAAGGTGACCTTAGGCTTGTGTTCTGTTGATCAGAGCTTTTCTAGGGAGATTATACAAACTATATCAGCAGTGGGTAACTTCAACCTTAATTCACTCATTAGAATGACTGTCCACAAAGTCCACGGTACTTGTTTCTTTCCAGAATACACAAGTTTTCTTGAGCAGTTCAAAATGCTGCACTATATATGGATAGCTTATTACAGAATAGTAATACAGTAATAAGATGACTGCAGGATAAACAACGCTGTTGAAACGTGAGGCCACACAAAAATGACACATAACAGTTTGTGTTATCAGACTCTCATCAGACACACCTGAGTCTCATTAACACGGACATTTTTCAAGCATTCACACTGTCGTTTTATTTGAAAAACATAACCTGTATGCATAAATACAAACATTTCATTTTCCATAACAAAAATACACATTCAACGTATACAACTTGGTCCTGTTATGGACTCTCAGTCGACATTTATGTGCACTGAAATCTCCTGATTTCTTCAGCATTTGGGTCACACTGTATGTACATTAAGGCACATAATAAACATGCTTTTAATAATTCTGAACAAATAGGAAAACAAAAACAATATAACAGATAAGATCTGTACAGACTACTGATGAATAACATATAAACACTGGACGTTTATGTAAGTATATTTGTCGGTTTGTCACACTAAAGTAACCGTTCAGAGCTGTTAACAGTGATTTTTAGATGTTTGGTGAAAACTAAGCTGACCAAACACTCAAATCAAATGTAGAATCACAGCACAGTGCAGTCTGTAATCATACAGCTTTAGATTAGAGTGATTCTTATTAATATCCTGAAACACTTCAGTTACAGCAGATCCAGCAGCTCTTCAGACTGAGGGGAACCTTCAGTAGAACAATCACATCACCAGCTTCTTTAACTGAACTATAGAGCCTCACTCTGTGCTTATTAAGTTCTAATACTCAGTGATTTGAGTTAACATGTAATGATTTGCATGGTGGTCTCTGTTGCAGAGTGTGTTACATTGTATGTTTTGTTACTATTGTGCACAGTTTGTGTTAGTCGTCCTCCAGATCAGGGGTTTCAACTAGGTAAAGTCCATTAACAGCAAACTTCCTGTTTACAGATAAAAGTCCAGATTAACAAATTAACATAAGTGAATGGCAACAGTGGCCACTTTCCCACGCTTAATGATTAATGATATTTATGTACAGAAGAAAAACAAATGAAATAAATAAAAAATAAAATGCAGTTTCTGAAACATTCTTAATAATAAGGGCTGTTTTTAATAATAAAGGCTGTTCTTAATAATAAAGCCTGTTCTTGTACTGTGAAGGAATGAACGAGCGCTCTCGTGAATTTTCTATGAGCTTGCAGTTAATTTTATTTGCTGTGCTGGATTTTGTTGGTAGGTTAATTCAGCGATTTCTTTAGCTGTGGTGCTCAAAGTTTCCAATTTTGACTCTCACCACAGACTCAGAGCAGATCAGACATCAGTGTAGAAAAGCACTCTTTTTTCTTTTTTAAAAGTGTGTTGCTAGTGTTGCTTCACTACTCAGAGCAGAAACAGTAAATACAATTAAAAATCTATGAAAATTGTAAATTATTCTCTTTCTAAGCTGGTGTCTCTCTTTACATAGATGTCTGTGGTTGGATGGATTATAACAGTTCTGGGCAGCATGGTGGTGCAGTAGCAGGGTGCAAACTCCTCATACCAACAAGGGCCTGGGTTCAACTCCCCGGCCAAATGACCAGAGTCCTTTCTGTGTGGAGTTTGCATGTTTTCCCCACGTCTGTGTGGGTTTCCTCCGACAGTCCAAAGACATGCAGTCAGGCCAATTGGACATGCTAAGTTGCCCCCTAGGAGTGACTGTATATGTCTGTGTATCTGACCTGTGATGGACTGGTGACCTGTCCAGGGTGTTTTCTGCCTTCTGCCTAATGAGTGCTGGGATAGGCTCCCCCCCATGACCCAGAAGGATAAGTGGCTTTGATAGTGAGTGACTGTAACAGTTGTGCTACAGAGACAGCACTGCTTAATCTACATTTATGTATCTGAAATATGACCATTTATACAGATGTCACAGTTGATGGACCTGTTCTAGCCCTTAATCAGTGGTCACTTTCTGACCACAGAGCCATTCTACATGCACCAGATCAGCATAACATCTCCAGACTTAAAACAGTAGAAACAAACAGCCTCTCTGTGAAAATATCTCTCAGTCCTTTGTGCTGAATTGATTAGAGGATGTTTTTTTCCACAGTAACAGTCCAGTGTGAGAGTGAAACAAGGTAAAATAACTGACATCAGACTCTAAAGAGAAAGAAACAGAGAGAGAAATGGACAGAGATTGGTGAGTGACAAATTCTCAGAGTTCCTGGACATTACTGGGGGGTGACAGTCTCTCATTGTGGTTAGAGTGTCCATTCTTGTCAACGCTGTCTCCTTCAATCTTCACCCAGAGCTGCTGAATTTATCTCCTCAGCCGCACAGTCACCACCACTAACACCACATTCACAGCTAAAAGTACAGTTACCACCAGTGCGAAAACCCACACTGGAACAGCAGCTCCTTTATCTGTGTCTAGATAACACAAAACACTATAAAACAACACATCTTCAGCACCCAAGAGTCACCAGATTTTGTCTGAACTGAAGATCTCAACGCTGAGGAGAAAAACAATACAGAACTTCATCAGCTGACACTGGTCTGAAACAAAACACACAATCTAAATCACTGGAGTTCTGTCAATAAGGGTCAGTGAAGAAAACAGATGGACACTTACGCTCAATCTGAAGAATCACATCACACAGATCTTTATCATCACAGTCACATGTGTACCGAGCTCTCTTACTGAAATCAGCGTCAGTGATGGTGAGAGAGAGATTCCCCTTCAGGTACTGATCATGAATCATCTGATATCCCTCCTTCACTGATCTACATGAAGTCTGATCACACTCAGCCAGAACATCAGGGGATTTACTGAACACAGTCCATCTGACCAAACCAGAGCATCTCTCAGAGCAGGACAGAGTAGCAGAGTCATGAAGCTTCACCTTCACTGTAGAATCAGCTGATTCAGACACTGAAAGAGAGAATAACATTAAGAAATATAAATAAATTGTTAGAAAAGTAAATGTTCTATTTGTCATTGTTAAGTTTCAGAAAGGGTTTCAAATGCCATTAAGCTGCCTTTTAGCAAAAAATACTAAATGAGCCCACAGGAAGTGTGAGAGCACAGCTATTGCACAGTTATTAGTAGTGATCACTTTACATAAGCAGTCAAAAATGATTTCAGTTCAGAAAGTGCCATATAAAAATATTCAATCAGAAATGAGAAAAATGTTGATTAGGATTCTAACTAAAAGGGAAAAAAGATCAGGCAGCCCTAAAGGTAAATGATTTAAATCATTAGGAGTGAACCATCCTGTACTCAGCAGATCATATTACAGTCACTAGCCTCATCATAGTAAACCATCTGTTTTATTGTGTGGCTGATTTACAAAAATATATAAAATTACATTAATTTATCATGATGGTATCAACTAAGAAAATCTGTTTCGCAAACCAAAGAGAAAGTAAAACACAGTAAAGTAGTGTCAGTGCAGTTCTTACCAGTAGTGAATGCAGTGATCAGTAAGATCAGCATACAGAGAGCAGAACTGCAGGACTTCATGACTGACCTACAGATACACACACACCATCAGTACTGAGTGAGGAGAGAAATCACTGCTAATACAGAAGACCAGTTTCCATCATGCTGTGCCCTAAACTGTGGTTCCCAGTGCTGGTCCTGGAGCCCTCAGACAGGTCTAACATGACCTTCTTTCATTTGCCGTAGCTGCAAACGGCATCTATTAATGAACACAGCGTTTGGACATATTCAGCAAATCTCACCATAAGAATTCTGACCTGAAAATACAACCATTTTAATAATTATTACAATATGGTTAGATGAAAACTCTTCAAGTGATATAGGAGGTCATACTAACATCAGTCAGAAGTCCAGCTGTGGTCAGTTTTTTTTTTTTTCTTCTGGGTTTGATAATGACAAGTTGTAGATATTAAAGCTTTTATATATAGATTAATAAAAGTGCCCTGTTTTTAAGTATGTTTATTTTCTCAGAGCTACACCGAGGGCCACAGATTACATAATATAAATATCACATTTACTAAAAATGATGGAACTGTCAACACTGTAATAATAGTAATAGAAGTAAATCCAGGGTAAAGAGAACAACTGAGCTCCTCCACCCTTTTGTTTTCATTATCGATGACATTTTACATTAAACACCCACAACTGTGCTTTATTTAGGTTTTAATAAAGCTAAGATAATAATGTTTTTATACCGACTGAATGAAAAAGGTGTTAAGTTCATTAGCAATTTCCATAGTGTCAGTGCTCATCTTTCCATTCATATCTGATGTTGTTGTTGATTCATAATTAGTAAGCCATAATAAATTAACCAACCTTTGAAAGACTGCACTAAGAAATAGTGCAACAATTCAAAAATAATATTTCTCAACATATAAAAGCAAATAATTCATCATCTACAGTCCATAATAACATTAAAAGATTCAGAGAATCTGGAGAAATCTCTGTAAGGGACAAGGCTGAAAACCAGTATTTGCTGGCTGTGATCTTTGGGCCCTCAGGCAGCACTGCATTAAAAACAGACATGATTCTGTAGTGGAAATCACTGCAATCTTATTTTTCCCTTTGATTTGGAGTGTCTGACGCTTACTCTTCTTTGTACAGCTCCCTCTCTCCTTGCTGTGAACAACTCTGCTTTCTTTTTTTCTTTTCTCTAACTTGGTAATACCCCTCCACAAAGGTGCAGCATACTCCCTGAATGTCTCTGGTAAGGCTGAGCGCAGGTAAGGCAGTCAGCCCAGAGCATTCTGGGAATTGGAGTCCTTGATGAAGGTTGCCCTAGATGAGCGCCGCTGCTGGCAACAGGTGGCACTGCGCAACCTCGTACAGTAATAAGAGTCCAGGTGCTAAACTGGCCTGCCTGCAGTCCAGACCTGTCACCCACTAAAACACTCTGCACATTATAAAATGAAAAATATGACAAAGAACACCCTGAACTGATGATCAGCTGAAATCATGTATCAAACAAGAGCAGGAAAACATTTCACTTTCAAAACTACAGCAGTGTCTACTACGCTTACAGAGTGTTGTTAAAAGAAGAGGTGATGAAACAGTGCTAAACAGGCCCCCGTCCCAACTTTTTTGGAACATGGTGCTGCCATCAAATTCAAAATGGGCATATATTTTTTAATAAACAATACATTTCTCAATTTCAACATTTGATATGTTGCCTTTGTGCTGTTACCTCTTACATATGGGGTTTAAATGATCTGCACATCATTGCATTCTGTTTTTATTTAGACTTTGTATGGCGTTCCAGCTTTTTTGGAGAAGGTGTTGGATTTATGTCTGCATTAAAGCATTTTTAGAGAGGAACGAGAACCTCGTGATAAGTGACCCACTGCACTCACTGCAGCCAGACAGGGCCCTACATGTTAGCTTGTTAACTCCTTATATACTCAAATAAATATCACATCTAAATTATATCTAATAAATAAAACATTATTTCTCTGTTTTAAATGTTCTTCATTAAACTTTGTTTAGGTGAAAAGTTCTTTTGTATTGTTTTCCTTAATGGCTATAAAGGTTTTTACTCACAAAGTAATATTTCCCTGCGTTATTTGGAGGATAAAGTCGTAATGTTTGGAGGATAAAGTGGGCTAACTGTAGGGGGGCTAACTGTAGGGGGGCGTTGGGGTCTCGGTTGCTGTACTGGCGCCGGAGCTCCACTCACTCCTGTCTCTCTGTGGATCATTTTGATCATCATTCTCACTGTCTGTGAAACTTCATGCCCTCTTTGAATGGGGGGAGATGGAGCCCCGATAGCCGTGTAGACAACCCTGCCTGAGATTCTCCTTCAACAACACAGACAGACAGTTTCCTCCGAGTCCGTCTGGCTCTTTATTCTAGATAAACACGGTTTCCTCCGAGTCCGTCCGGCTCTTTGTTCTAGATAAACACGGGTTCCTCCGAGTCCGTCCGGCTCTTTATTCTAGATAAACACGGTTTCCTCCGAGTCCGTCTGGCTCTTTATTCTAGATAAACACGGTTTCCTCCGAGTCCGTCCGGCTCTTTATTCTAGATAAACACGGTTTCCTCCGAGTCCGTCCGGCTCTTTATTCTAGATAAATACGGTTTCCTCCGAGTCCGTCCGGCTCTTTATTCTAGATAAACACAGTTTCCTCCGAGTCCGTCCGGCTCTTTATTCTAGATAAACACGGTTTCCTCCGAGTCCGTCCGGCTCTTTATTCTAGATAAACACGGTTTCCTCCGAGTCCGTCCGGCTCTTTATTCTAGATAAATACGGTTTCCTCCGAGTCCGTCTGGCTCTTTATTCTAGATAAACTCAGTTTCCTCCGAGTCCGTCCGGCTCTTTATTCTAGATAAACTCAGTTTCCTCCGAGTCCGTCCGGCTCTTTATTCTAGATAAACACGGTTTCCTCCGAGTCCGTCCTGCTCTTTATTCTGGATAAACACAGTTTCCTCCGAGTCCGTCCGGCTCTTTATTCTAGATAAACACGGGTTCCTCCGAGTCCGTCCGGCTCTTTATTCTAGATAAACACGGGTTCCTCCGAGTCCGTCCGGCTCTTTATTCTAGATAAACAGTTTCCTGCTCAGCCGCTTCAGCCGGTTCTTATACTAATAACAGGCTGGTGCTGATGTGCAGGAGAGACAGGGAGACTGAGTGTTTCTTTATGGGGGAATCGATATGAAAGTATATCTCCACCAACTCATTTTAACACCAGGAGGCGCTGCTTCACTTTGCAAAGCCTTTTGCCACAATATTGAGACCTTTCCTGGTATTAAATGACACTTTAATGTCGCAATTCTACGACTTTTTTCCTCGAAATATTACGACTTTATTCTCGAAGTCTAGTATTTTTATTTTTAGTAACAGTGGCCATAAAACGCCGTCCTACATGCACACACCATCCTTTTAGACGAACCTAGAAAGGGACAGGCAGGGTGCTTGTGCGGTTTTGCCTGTTTAATTCATTTGCATTTTTGCATATTTAATTAATTTGTCCATACACAGGAATCACCTGTAGTGACTGACCTGTAACACTAACTCACTAAGAAGTGACGCATTTCGTTTACTTGACTGACAAATGAATTAAGTACATCAGCTCAGTTTTGTTTACTTTCAGGAGTAACTGCACTGAGTAAATTCAACACATTTTAATGCACTACCAGAAACCACTGACCGCTGTTTGTTTTTCCCTTTTCCACTGCAGTAACTCCACTGGCTCTAACCTGACCACACCATTGGTGTTCTAGCCACCACTGTCCGCCAGAGAAACACAAGCGAGGGCAGAATCCTGATCAAACGGCAGAGAGTCAGATTCGATCAGGGTAATCGATCTAAAGCTTACCTCGAGCTGTCAGACCGTGCGCGCGAGGTTAAAACTCCACGAGAACACAGAGAAGCTGAAAGCTACAGCTGATTTTTATCTTCTCGGCCCGCCAGCGCTTTAAACACACCGTGTGACGTGTGACTCACAGACTGATCCCACCAATCGCGTGGTGCAGAAGGCGGGTGTGGGGTGTTTTCTTTCAGGCTGGTAAGTTGGCTTTACAACAACATAACGTACAACAACCGACAGCCAGGGGTGTACTTATACAATATAGATATATACAATACATGATAATATATATACAATACATAATCAATATATGAATCCTCAGCCTTTTTACTTTTTTAAAGTGCCGTATTCCTTAACTTCATGGAGGACGTGTAACGTTTCTTTATCTCTTCTTACGTAATAACAATTAAGTATTGTACAAAACGAAATTCTTTACCATCCAGTCTGTCCATGAAAATTAATAATAACACCTGACTCATCCAGTGTGATACAGTGTCCAGCCTTTCTTCTCACAGCATTTTCCACATCTCTCTAAAACACTTTAGTGTCAGTACAGCACAAACAGATGGATGATGTTTCCTTTTCTAAACCACAGAAGGTACAGAAATAGTACAGAAATATTCATTAATCATTCTAAATCTCCATAAAACACTTTAACAGGGATGTGCTGTGTACATTTTTATTTTATTAATGGTACGACCCGTCTAGGGTAGGCCGCAACATAAAAGTGTCTCCCCCAACTTCCATTACCAACCCGCCAGACCAATCACACTCAAACATGTTTTACTAGTCTCATGAGTTTTATTATGGAATGTGAAAGCTTAAGCTTCAGGAGTGGTTTTAGCCAAAAAGAACAAAGAAAAATATACCTCCCCAATCAACTAACTTACCTAAACAAAATAAAAGAAACAAAAATACAAAAACATAACCTAACTCCCTCAACAAAGGAGGAGGGGGGAGGAGGGAGGAGGAGGGAGAAACCGGTCACCAGGCTTATAAGTTCTTGCCCCGATCTCAGCACAGCCATTTAGCGCGCGCCAATACACCTCCCTCAGCAGCAGCACCTGACGGCTATGATAGACGAGAGAGCAGGAAGCAGATAAGAACTGAAGCTTGTGCAAGAGTTGTGCAAAAAAGACATGTAAATAATACGTCGTTGGACGTAACACCCCCATCCTACAAAATCAAACAAAATGACGATACAGTAGAATTTCACACGTCATAATGCATCAGCAACTACATTATCGGTCCCATTTTTATGATGAATCTCAAGAGGAAATGGCTGTTCTAGCAGAGACCATCTCAACAGGCGCGGATTAGTATTGCTCATCCGATTGAGGAATACCAATGGATTATGATCAGTGTAAACCACCAATGGAGCAATTGATCCAACATAGACTTCAAAATGTTGTAATGCTAGAAGTAAGGCTAAGGTTTTTTCTCAATTGTGCTATAGTTCACCTGATGTTTGTTGAATTTCTTAGAAAAATAACAAACAGGATGTTCCACTCCATGTTGGTCTTCCTGCAACAATACAGTACCTGCACCTGTTCCACTTGCATCCACCTCAAGTTTGAAGGGCACATCAAAGTTTGGCACAGCAAGAACTGGAGAACTACAAAGGAGGGCTTATAGAAAACTTATCACAAACTGTCCATGTTTTATTCCAGTTTATACTCTCAAATCGAAATGACCAATGAGGTTGTTTATAAATCCTTTTTTTTGCGATCAAGAATTTTTATTTCACAAAACAACAAACAACAAGGGGATGGGGAGCAACAGACAGCACACACACACACAGGAGACATGGACAGCAACAATGATCATAGGTACAAAACCACAAAATTAAATAAGGGAGGAAGTGTCCATATTCAATGTAGGAAATCCAAAATACGTAACATAAAAGTTTGCCATGTTTCAACAGTCATGTGCTTAGCATGGTTAAGTCGCGCAGCCGTACATTCAAGTTTTCCTATGTTAAGTAAATTAACAGCCCAGAATGATTCCAGGTGAACTCCAGGGGTAATCCAGGTTTGTAGGATTGTCTTTTTAGCAGCAGTAAATCCAGAAAACAATAGTTTACTTTGTATCACCTTTAACCCTATATTGGAGTTGTCATTCAGGAGACACAAACATGGGTCATAATTATATTCAATTTCCAGTAAATCAGACAACACTGAATTGACATATTTCCAGAATTTCTCAACCAAGGGACATTCCCAGAACATATGTAAAAATGTACCCGGAGCGGCATTAGTACATATATGGCAATAAGGGGTAGTTTGGAGCTTCATTTTAAATCTTCTATACAGTGTCAGGTATGCTCTATGAATAACCTTGAAATGAATAAGTTGATATGCTAAATTTTTGGATGTTCTGTTAAGATTAGACCAAACAGTTCCCCATTCCGGAGTATAATTTAAGGCAGCAAGCTTTCTGTTCCATAATGCAGTAACTGAAAATGGTTTCATAGTAGCTTCAATCAACTTCTGATAGATCCTGGCTACACATCCTTTGGAGGGCATGTATGGTTGGATCCGATCCACCATAGGATGAGCAGCTATAGGAGAGCCCCATGGAACCCATAGTTTTTAAGCATTGATCTTAATTGCAAATACACAAAGTAAGTAGAAGCTGGAAGACAAAATGTAATCCTTAAGGTCTCAAAAGAGCGCACACCTCCATCGTCATAAAGATCACCACACATATTAACACCCCTAGAAGACCAAGAAGGTTGAGTAAAAGGTTGTGCCCCTCTTAAGAGATTGTAATTATGCCATAATGGAGTAGAATGACAGAGTTTGAAAGGGCCTCCCACGAGCCTTTCTATATGGGTCTAGACCTTGAGGGAATGTGCAACAATACAGCCGAATTTCAAATCAAGATTTTTAGAACCAGTGCTTGTAAATAACAAATCTTGTAATCGGTGTGGCCTTACTAAAGAAGATTCAATAGTCCTCCATGGGATTTTGGATTCTATGTCAAGCCAGGAATGCAATGCTCTTATTTGAAAAGACATAGAGTAAAATTTAAAATTTGGTACAGCTAAGCCACAAAATACTTTGATTAGATATGACTTTCCAAATATATCTGTACGATAATATTTAACCAACGTAGATTTCTTTGTTCATCCCGCTATAAAGTACAAACATTTTTGAAAAGAGAAACTTGACCTACATTACACTGAACAGCTTCCAACCTAATCATGTGACAGAGATCAGCAAACACCGCGTTAGGAGTCTTGGAATCAGTCCCAGAACACCTGATTAAATGATCTGATATCAACCCAATAGGAGAATACAGACGACCATTAGCAACTACTGAAAACCACCAGGAACAAACAGACACTTTTAACGGGTTATATAGCTTTTTTCAACAGGGACCTTAAATGTAGTTCTCCAGCTGTGTTATGGATGGAAAATGGATTAAGTGATGATGTCGCTAAGCAGCAGCAGTCAAATGTTGACATGCCGTTGGGCCGTTTCTGCCATTGTGGCAGAGAGTGCATGTGCTTGTGATTGAGAGTGCGTCTGGGATGCTTGTTATGTTCAACAAATAACAGTGTTTAATCAGCAAAGTATTGCTATCAGGTTACAGTTGGAACATGGCAGTGGGCGAGACCTAGTTTGGATTCGCTGCTTAGGATAAAAACAAGGCTGTATCCAAAACCATGTGCTACATGACTACACTAATTAATGCATTTCTAATGGTGGTGTTGTAATTAGTACAGTAGAGTACTGCTTAAGAGTCCTTGAGCCAGACTCCTAAGGCTGATAGTGATGTAAATTCAAACTAAGTGTAGTATTTGAGTTTATGAACAGATATGCAGCTAACATGCAGGAAAGAAAAACCTCCAAAATAAAAGATACTGTGGCTGAAATGAATGTCATGGCAGAGCTTACTTTTTCAGGGTTACTCTTTTAGGTGACAGAATGGTGAACTGCAGATCCTTTAAAAAAGTGCAGCTGTTTTTGATGCCACACCCTGTTTATGACTGTTGTGAGGGGGAGGACAGAACACAGGTGTATATAAAGGCGTGTGCATTTGCGTGTGCAAATAACTCTTTGTTGTCTTTACTTGCATAAGAAGAGAATAAGGTTACTGAGACAGTGTGCTCAGATGAGCACATTCACACATTCTTTGTACTGTGAAGTGAACTACGGTACAATTTGTATTACATGAACTGTGTATGGCACAAAGTTTACATTGAACTGTATGCACGCCATGATTAGATGATTACATGAGGCTTTTTAGTTTATCTGTTTACAACAAAGTAAAGTAAATCTCTGAAAGGCTCTGCAGAGTTTGTAACTGTTTAATTAAGTTTATTTTTGAATTGGACAGATTACTTGATTACTGGTCAAAATTATGGGCAGATTACTTAACAATAAACTTTCTAGTGATAGCCCAACATGTGTGCAAAATGCAGCATGTGCAGCATTCTCAGAGGTAGGTTGGCTGTTTAAATTGTACTTAAGTGTTCAGTTAACAATGTTATGAGTGTTTGATCAAGTGTTTATTTCAAGTATATAAAAGTTGGTCAGCAGTAACATGGAGAAAGTTCAGCATAACATTAAAGTGCAGTGTGTATATAGTTTGAATAGTGTATGCATTCATGATCCGGTGGGTGCTATTAGTGTGATCAGTTGAACAACTTGACGGAGGAAAGAGTTCTGATATCTCCTCCCAGATGGCAGCAAGTGGAACAGACAGTGGCTGGGGTGTGTGGCATCAGAGGTGATACTGCTGGCTTTCCTCAGACATCTTTTATTGTAAACGTCCTGTATGGGTAGGAGGGCAGCTGTAGTGATGGACTGGGAAGTTCTAACCACCCTCTGCAGGGTCTTCCTTTCCACAGCAGTAGAGCTGCCAAACTAGATTGTGAGGCAGCTGGTCAGATTACTGTTTACACTACTAGATCTAAAAAAGTAATGCAAGTGAAAAACAAACCTGAGCGTAACAGAATTGCTGTGCAGAGTTTATATTGTGTCTGTATTAGACTAGATTTCCTACTTTATAGCCCTATACAGCCGTTTAGCTTCAAAAACTGCAACAAAACCATACATAGGTAAACCATGAGGATTGACACTTATTTTAAATAAAGTACTTAACAGAAACTTAAAATTATACTATATGCAACAGATTTCAAGTTTAATGAAGGGTTAGCCAGTCAGTCCATGGCTGAAGGTTGTGGAATTCAGCCACTTCATGTAGTGCTATGGTGATGATGGTTGACTGTCTCTTAAAAGCTGATTATAAAGAATAAACACATATTAAAGGAAACTACAGAGCCAAAGGTTCTCTATGGCCTTCTCCTTTAAAACACCTGGCTGGAAAGCACAGCTCCATGATGAGTCCTCATTATCAATAATCCTGTCTGCTCATTCTGATTAGAAATACTTTACATAATACTTTAGATTACTGTCCCAAACTGACCCTGATAAGAGATGAGTGTTGATACTGAACTAAGGTGCTGGCTTTTTGCATGTTTCTGATGAACTTTAATGCCAAACCATAAAAAGGAAGAACAGACATTAATTAAAACAAAGTGCAAAGATGTCTTCATTGTTGCATAGTAGGCAGTTACCTCTAAAAATATAAATAAAAACAAATATTAATTTAACAAAAGAGTGTAAACAAGAGTGTAAAGAAAGAATTCTGAAAGAAAAGCCTGTGGAACTTACTGAAGATGTAAAAATGTGTGGGTCCTCTTCATTCTGATTTGTAATTGTTGCCACTGCTGTAATATTACCCTGACTATGCCTTCAGGCCTTTTACAGGCCTTGTTTACTGAACAGTGTCTGGAGTAAAGGAAGTGAATGAATAAATTGTTTTTCTTCCAAATAACTGCACAACTTTACCATATTTACAGTCATAAAATCAAAACAAAAGAGAAGTTTTTTGCATGTTTTATAGATTTAAAAAGCATTTGATTCAATTTATCTAGGAAATGTTTCTATTATATAGTTTTTATATGTTCAAAAATGTCTCTTAGGACATCAGTAAATCAGTGCAGCATGAAGTAAATGTGGACCAAAGATTAGCACTAAAATGAGTGATCTAACTCCCTGGCATGGTGTTAGGCAAGGTTGCAGATTCCTCTACTCTGTTTACATTTCTATTTATGATTTAACAGTGTTGTTAGAGTGATCTGCAGCACCTGGCCTGACACTGAATGAAACAGTTAAATTTAACGTGCTGTCAGAACTGGGCCCTGACAGTAAACCCAAATAAATCTACATTCATGATCTTCCAAAAGAAAGCCAGATCTCAGGAAAGCAGATATACATTCAATCTAGGAGACTCCGCCCTGGAACGCCTCTCCCAAATGCTTTCCTATGACTACCTTGGACTGAAGATTAGTGCCTCAGGAGGCTTCGGTCTGGCAGTAAATGCGCTGAAAGAAAAGGCCTGCAGAGCCTCGACTCAATCAAGAAACAATTCTCCAAGATTAATATCCCAATCAGAATCTGGACAAAGATCTTCGACAGTGTAGTCCTGCCCATTGCGCTGTATGGTAGTGAAGTCTGGGGTCCACTCAGTCATCGTGACTACACTAGATTGGACAAGCATCCCACTGAAGTCCTGCATGCAGAATTTTGCCGATTAACTCAACATGTCCAAAGAAAAGCACCAACAATTACAAGCATAAATTAGGCAGATTTTCATTCACAATGTTCCACTATTATTTCCATTGCAAAGAAAAGAGAAATTCCCCTGCAAAGAAAAGAGAAACTCCCCTGATGACCTAAGGCGCAGTGTTCCGTCTTCACTGATTACGAAAGTGTCAGAGATATGCAAAATTTGATCCTGCAGAGTTTCCTGGCAGCTGGGGTGGAGCATGTAAAATACAAATTTGTTCTTGCTAGGCAGGACTCACAGGCATTCTAAACAAGCACAAGGCCACTTGTTGAGGGCTTCTTTTCTGCATGATACCTTGCAGTCCACTATTTTTACATGCTTATTGGGGAATTCGCATTTGAATATCAGGTAGGTGTGTGGATTATGGATTTTTGAATGCACAGGTCACAGAGAGTTTTAGCAAACAGCAAATATTCCAGTTTAATCGATGTAACATAGAATTCCCCCAAGGATGTGAACTTTTTGATTGCTTTTTATTCGTTATACCAATAACTGCAGGAGCTTTTATCTCAATCAGTACATAGTTAAATTTGCAGATGATACAGTTGCTTTGACGCTGCCTTTTGACAGTCATGGTGTGACACAACTGGTTTAGAGTTGTTTTTTTCCTAGGAAATGTTTTTTTCTTATTGGAGTGGTGATTTTACTGACAGTGTAACATACATTCATGGAGCAGCTGCTGAAAAGGTTCACCAGTTTAAATATTTGGTCATTCTTTTGAATGATCAAGTGAAAATTTGAGATGAATACTGACGGGATAGTTACAAAAGTGCCTTCAGAAGCAGTCTCTTCTACAGAAGCTGAATTTTTGGGGGGTGAGGAGTGACATTTCATGGTGCATATATTCAGAGTGTAGTTTGTTTTCTTTTATTTGGATTCATTGTTTTAGTTTAAGGGACATGAACTGTCTTGAACCATCCCCCTCATGTGTTGGCTTGTTTTGTCGAGACATGTTCTAGTGCACTTTTAATGTGTGTATAAGACTGAAGTCCAAATTATTCCATAGGTTAAATAAAGTTTTAAAATGAAATAAAATAAAGTAAGTCCCAAAACAAATCTGCAGTTTCAGGCACTGACCACCCCACTAACCAAGGTGTGAAATACAGGGGGTCCTGGGGGTGGGGGGCTGATCCTGGACCCCCTAATTAACCTCCTGGACTCCCTGAGTGCTTCAAATTCATAATTCTGGAGCATCTCTGAAAATAAATTTATGATGTTATACTGATCATTGGGGAAAAACGACATTCAAAAAGCAAATGAAGTGGAGTTCATTGTTTACCTGCTTCACCCAGAAGCAGGTGCAGCACTGCTACCTGGGTAACAGACCGGTTCAGCCAGTTGGTTCTTCATAGCCTAGAAACTGTAACTCTGCCTCTGCAAAACTTTACAATGAGCTGCAGCAGATCTGTATAGAGTTTGGAGTGAAGAGTGACTGTTCCTCATTTCTCACACTGAAGACAGAAGAGGAGACGAGGAAGATCTCAGTTAATGTGAGGAAGAGCGCAGAACCGCACTAGAACAGAGACTTTACAGAGGAACAACCCATAAAACAAACACATTGGTGCAATAACATCAGCGCCGCTATGGCAAGTAAGTTAGCAGCCAGTCAAAGCTGGAGAAACCAGACAAATTACCTCAAAAAGTTCACCATCATCTTTAAAACACAGAACGTCTACATAGATCCAAACATCCTAGAAAGCGGCCCCGGACTTTACTGATTGAGTAATACGCAGGTACACCAGTGTTTTTAAGTTCTGATTGTGAAACTTAAATACGTTTTTCCAGGCGAAAAGTTTGTATTTGTACTTTTCATAACCGAATGTTTTAAAACAGAACAGTAAAATAAAAGCCTGGAGTCGAGACGGGGTGTGTGGAGTCAGTACAGCTTAGCACATATCATTTCAGTGGATTATGGTTCAGTTATGTTCCCTGACTAAAGGTACTGAGATGGACCCTTGAGGGTTCCACCCCAGTGACAAGAGGGGCACTGCCTCAAAGACAGTTTAGCACCTTTATTTCTGAGAGTGTAAAAACAAACACAGAATTTTTATCCCCAATTCCCTAAATAAAACTCAGCCAAATTTTTCCTTGCCAAAGCACAAAGTTTAGTAATTGATGTGTTTTTTTGTTACTGAGTAAAATTAAAACCCAAAGTAAAAACAGAAGAAAATCTGTACCAAAACAGCCAAAAACAAATTCTAGAGGACAAAACAGAAGCAAGTCTGCAACACTCCATAAAACAATGAACAACTGTTTAACGCTGCTGTTTAACTGTTCTGTGCTTGGACAGGTTTTGAATGTTAGATCTGGAAATATGAGATTAATTATCTTATTTTGAAAGTTATTTAGTAGCTTCTGTCAGCTTTAGTGTTCAACTGCTTGGTTTAAGAATCACACGTACAGCATATTTTAAAAAGGCAATGTCCCAACATGCCCTTCCCACCAGGAAATGAAAGGACACTTTGATTTTCAGTGCTCAGACTTAGGAGGCCTCAGCTTCTCAGATATTTAGTGTCACTTTGTCGTTTTTGTTTGTTTTCCAGTCATTTGTCGTTGAGCTCCTGTAGCTGGGCTTGGCTGTTGAGGACACTCGGTTTCCTCCGCTGTGTTTTTTTCATTTTCTCTCTCTTTCTCAGTCACACATACACACACACACACTCTCTCTCTCTCTCTCTCTGACCCACACATACACTCTCTCTCTCTCTCTCTCTCTCTCTGACTCACACATACACACTCTCTCTCTCTCTCTCTCTGACTCACACATACACACTTTCTCTCTCTCTCTCTCTCATTCACACATACACACACACTCTATCTCTCTCTCTCTCACTCACTCACTCACACATACACACACACTATCTCTCTCTCTCTCACTCACACATACACACACACTCTATCTCTCTCTCTCACTCACTCACACATACTCTCTCTCTCCCTCTCTCTCTCTCTCACTCTCTCTATATAGCACAACTTCATGATGAGTCCTTACTATCAATAATCCTTTCTGCTCATTCTGATTAGAAACACTTTATATTACTGTCCCAAACTGACGCTGATAAGGGACACTAACCTGAAAGGAGACACTGAGTACAACATAGGCAACATGAGGTATTTTGTGTTCATACAAACAGCATCAGTTACTCCTATAATATATACGTTTACACAGTGGAAAAGCCAGCAGTGTGGAGCAGTGAGTCATGATGAAAAACAACAGCACATACGCAATACACAATACACAATACTCCCCCCCCCACCCTCAACATTACTGAGACTGTACACAGACCAAGTCTTCCTCATGATCTCCTGAAATGCATGGATATAAACAATTAAACAGACAGTAATAGATGAATCACACTAACAGGGAAAACACACACAAACACCAGCACGAGTGTACTATGTTATATTTACACGTGTCTAAGCGAACACACACCAAAAGTCCCTTCAGCAGTAACTTTTAGTGGCCTCTTCTATTGTCTTTCTTTCTCCAGGATGCGTGCGAATGGCCTGGAGGCCAACATCCTCCCTCTCATGCTGCAGAGATCCTTAAAGCGTCCGTGCTCCTCCCTTGATTCGCTTCAGCTGTTGAAACGGCGAGGGGAGCAGCTCGCAGGTGTGTGTGGGGCATGTTCATGGTGGCTTTTTTTCTTCAGTAATATTGATGGAATGCATTTTAATGGAAATATGTATAATTAACAAAGCGATTAGTTGTGATTTACAAAACTAGAAGCTGAAATCCACTTGACACAGGTGGGGTTATTGGGGGCTTTTCCATGATCTCTTTACTCCATGCTGTCGGATGTACACCCAAACTGTGTAGTCCTCACACACTCATACATGCAGTAATATGCAAATGTTTAGGTAACCCTTCTAAAATTCCACATTTTGTTGATTGTTGAAGTGATAAAGGTGAAAACACAACCTTTGCAGCAAGCTATTTTTTTATAAAACAACATTTTTCATTTTGGTAAACTCAAGAAAAGAGAAGAAAAATAAAACGTAATTGTGGCATGTGCAAAGGTATGGGCACTCTTCTATTTGTAAAGTCCTGTAACATAATTAACTCGTAAGGTCTTAATTGACTCGTTAGGACTATTTAGGCAGGTCAGGAATTGTTAGCTGATGATAATACCAGAGCCTAATAAGACTCTTTAAACCATGTGCTAACCCTCAACATTGAGGAGCTCCTCTATGCTGAAGATCTGAAAATGAAGATAATTCATGACTACAAAGCAGTAGAAGGTTATAAAAAGGATATCAAAACACTTCTAGCTCATTATTGCCACTGTCTGTAATGTCTTTAAAAATGGTAGTTAAGGAGACGTTAAGACAAGGACAGGAAGACCGAATAATCTCTCTGATAGAACACTATGAACTACTTCAAGAAACACAAGCTGAAGTTTCACTGAAGCCCTCACAGCCCCCAGTGAGCATCATTCAAAGTCTGTGAGTGAATCTTAACATCCTGTGTGTACAAGACGGCCCAAAAATACCACAGGACTAGAAACATTCTATAAGGTAGAGTGGGTTAAATTCCCAAAACAGGAACAGAAAGAGTCCTAGCTGCTATAAAAAGTGTGTGCAAGCTGATATCTGCTAAAGGGAGTGTTACTGAGTACAGACTTGGTATGATTCGATAATTTTTATTTATTATTAAACTGTTTTTATGTTAACTGTTAAATAGGTTGGTGAAAAATCAAATTAGCATCAGCATGAGATTAAACCACCTTAAACGGTGCAGCAGTTTCAACATGCCGTCTGCACAGATAACAGTGATTTAGCTTCTCTGCTAGTTTACCTTACATTGCGTCTGTGTTCAGGAATTCACATAGCCCTGTCTTTGGTCATCTATCGTGGAAGGATACCTCATATTGTGGTGAGGTAAATGTGGTTCTAGTCACTCACAATAGCTGCCCCATCGTTCACTTTTGTGTAGTTTATTTTTGTTTTTATAGACTAAAGTAAGTCCGACTGGGTTCTACACCACTTTAATGTGTTGTATTTATGGTGATGAGTTTGGTGCCAATCCAACACCAGGGTTTGTTAGCAATGTTAGCCTAGCATCCCCTGCTGTAACCTAGAGAAGCAGACGTCAGACATCAGGCATGCCTTGGCTGATCAACTGCATCTGAGCTATAAGTGATAAATCATGTTCATTTGATTTTTTGCTGAAATATTCCTTTGACATTTGTGGAAAATGTGATTGGTTGTTACTGTAAATGCTTTGCTGCAGAGGCTGATTTCTTCTTTTCACTTAAAAACTCTACAAAATATGTACTTTCACATAAAACTGTACAAACATGCTTGTTTTGTGTTGCATTTTGCTTCTTTGTGAATATATGAATATGTTTTATATTGTACGATGACCTTCAAAGAACAGCACTATATTGACAAAAATGTATTATTATTGTTATTACTATTGTAATTGTTCTCATCATTATTACTAATATTGTTGTATGCTATACAAATGGCTGTCAAACTATACTTCTAAAAAGACTTTCACTCTCCACACCATCGGGGGAAACTCAGTCTGTATTAGCCCATTCAACAACTATATTTCTTAAAATAAATACAAACACACAGAATGTTTTCTGATTGGCTTAATGTTAATGTATTAATGAATGTATTGTTATACATTGATGAACATCTACAATGCAGATACAGAAAGTTCTATACTTTTTTATGACTGTTATGACCTGGTCACCAAACTTTGGCATCATTTTCACAAGAAACCAGCTCATGTTTAATTTTTTAAAAGTCACAGAAGATAAATAGTTTTGGGGATGAGCACAAACAAAACAACTAATGATAATAAAACTAACAACAAACCAAATGAAACCAGAAAACAAAGCCCTGCCTTATCTGACTGCTTTAAATCCAGGAGATAAACTGACCAAAACAAAAACGCTCGTGCCTTACTGTTCAAATGTTCACAACACGTTTCATAGAATCTAACAAAGCTTTCAAGAAATTTACAAACAAAGCGGAGAGTGAAGAGTGCCAGGCTAGTCTGGACAGGTGTACATCTAGGTCAGGTTAGAGGGAAGAGAGCCCTGAACATCTCATGAGGTGGTGGCTTGGTGACATTTTGTACACCAGTGTGCCCCCATGTGGTCAATCCGCATTATACAGACCATCCTACCACACATTACTACACACAGACAAATGGTGGTAGACAGAAAGAATGCCTGAGACTGAGACTAATGAAGTCTGCTTTTTCTTCAGCATTGCGTACTTCAGCACAGATAAAGCCCTGTGAACCTCTGATCATGCATTTGGAGATACCAGAAGAACTGGAGGTGATTTATGACAGCACAGGTACTGCTGGACCATCCAGTGGTCAGATCTGTACAGTGGATGGGCGATCACTACAGTGTAAACCTGAATACACACAGAGAGTATCAGCTGTTCTTGAGCTGAAAGGAGTGACTCCACCTGACAGTGGAGTTTATACTGTAATGGACAAAAAGAATGAAGAGGCCATTCACATCTACACAGTGACCGTGGGGTCAGCAGGTGGAAGTGAATTAAAGGGTATGTTGTTGAACCATAGTTCTCTGTTTGTCCAATCAGAGTTCACTGAGCAGGAATCTGCTGCTGAGCTTTAATGATGGTGTTTAGTTAAACTCACTGTATTACAAACCTGTGTGTTTGTTTTGTAGATGACCATCCAGATCTGGACACAGATAAAGGAGCTGCTGTTCCAGTGTGGGTTTTTGCACTGGTGGTCACTGCACTTGCAGCTGTGATTGTGGTGTTAGTGGTGGTGACTGTGTGGCTGAGGAGAGAAAATAAGCAGCTTCAGATGACGATTAAAAGCAGTGAACAGAAACAGTAACCACAGAAGAAGTGAGACTGTCCCCCTCCACTAATGACCCTGAAACTGTGAGAGATCATCACTAATCAGTATCTCTCTTTTTTGCCTTTTTCTGTGTCAGTCCTCCACTTTTCTCTCCTCCATCCTCTTTTAATGGACTTTTGAAAAGGTGCATACAAAACAAGACTGAAAATCCACAAAGTGCCTTATGACACGAAGATATCACAGAACTTTTTATTCGTGGATGAAGTGGAAAAGTAGGTTTGTCGATAAAAGAGAAATGTGAAAAACAGTCAAGGAAACAGATCTTTTAGAGGAAGTGATGATGTAGTGGGAACAAAAGTCACGTGTGGCACTGCGTCCTCTAGGACTGCCCACTCCGCTCCGTCCAGCATCTCTGAACTGTTGGAGCTTCAGCTGACAGAGGACTGTAAAACTGCTCTACTGAGACACTATAAAGGCTCACATGCTAAGAGAGACTCGTCTTGTATGGTGCAAATGTGTGACATCATCTTCAGGACTTTGTGCAAAGTCTGCACATTTTCTTTTACTGACTTTTTGGGTCTTAAAATTTGTGGAACAAACGGAAATGAATGGAACGCTTGTGTGTGAGAGCGGCTGTTTGTGTGTAGCCATATGGACAGTCCAGCACTGCCTGCTCTTCATCTACAGAGCTTTAATGTAAGCGGCCCAAACTGAGCTTTACTTTAGTCTCTGTCTAACTCTAAACATCTAAAACTAACTCTAAAGGCTGCTACTGAGTTCTAGTCCAGAACACCCAGTGTTTTTATATGTCTATAGGACATTATTAGACAAGCTCTGAAACCAAAGGGACCTGCACACCTACTTGCCACCAAAGTGTCAGACAGTGATGCCATAAAAATACCAAAAAGTCATTTACTGCCAAGATCATTTACTGATATTCCACAAACTGGTGCTGAAGAGCTCCATTCAGCAGAAGCAGCTCCAATGTTTCTTTATTGAGACTTTACTGAGAATGTGATAGCAGAGTTATTTCACTGTCCTTTTCAGTGGACAAACCACATGAGATTGAAATTACTGTGTGTTTTAAAAGCAGCTCTGTGATCAGAAACTGACCATTGATGAAGGTCTAGAGAATGAAACTGTACATCTACAGATGTTCTTCAGTCTCTAACTGTACACCAGCACGGTGAAGTGAATGGGTTTCCGATTTATTTATTTATGTTCTTCAGACTGATGTTTAGTCTGTGAGCATGAGTGACTGAAGACCTTAGCTGAGGAGCTGATAGAGTCACTAAAGGAATGAATGTTGTTTTTAAACCTTCAGTACTGCTGTAAATACTGTCTTTAACTGGATGATCAACTAAGAGCACTTGAACTTACCTGGAAGTGTGTGCAACATCACTTGAAGAGGAACCCAGAGATTCCTTCCTGCTCATAGCTTCACAATCGTGTTCGATGTACCACGGTGATGGCAGTTGATTTCAGATTATGCTGTTCTTAATTCTATTGAAGCCTCATGTTAATACATCTGTGATTGTCTGTGTGTGGTCAGTTTTTTATTGTTTTTTTTTTATTTTTTATTACCATCATTTATAGTCACTCAGAAGCAATCGTCCATGACAAGTTCACTTTTTCAAAACTCATCACACCCTTCTAAAGCAGGTTAGCACATCTTTTACACTCAAACTGCTCTACAGCTGCAAAAACACTGCTGAGTCATCTCAGGACCTCTCAGGTCTGAGCCCAATCTCTGAAAAACGCTAGCCTGCTGAGGTGTGAACCAGATCCCCAAACAACGCGAACCTCCGGAGGTCTGAGCCCGATCTCCGAACAGCACAAGCCTCCGGGAGTCAGTCTTGATCCCCAAACAGCTCGAACCTCAGGGAGTTTGAGCCTGATCCCTGGACAGCGCAGAATAAATACTCCGGCCAGCCAGCAGTGCAGACACTTCTTGTGTGGATGAGCTGCGGTTCGTCTTGAGTGCCTGCAGAACAGGAGCTCTTCAAGATCTCTGGTCTTCACCTCCAGCAGCGCGGGTTTCCGGGGTCTGAGCCCGATCTCTGAACAACGCTAGCCTCAGGAACTCTTCAGGATCTCTCAGGTCTGAGCCCGACCTCTGAAAAATGCTCGCCTCCCGAGATCTGAGCCCGATCTCCGAACAATGCGAGGCTCCGGAGGTCTAAGCCCGATCTCCGAACAATGCGAGGCTCCGGAGGTCTAAGCCCGATCTCTGAACAACGCGAACCTCGAGAGGTCTGAGCCCAATCCCCGAACAACGTGAGGCTCTGGAGGTCGGAGCCTGATCCCCGAACAGCACGAGCCTCCGGGAGTTTGAGCCCGATCCCCGAACAGCGCGAGCCTCATGCAGCATAAATACTCCGGGCAGCCAGCAGTGCAGATAGTCAGGCTCGATCCCCGAACAGCGCAGTCCTAGAAATTTGGCTCCGCCTCCGAGCTCTCCGCAGTTTGGTCTGTGGCTCAAGCAACGCGGTTCTCCGCAGTTTGGTCCGCGGCTCTCCGCAGGCCTTTCCGGACATAAATGGTCATCATTTCTTTCTGTCCGTGTTGATGAATGTGTTGGGAAGCTGGTTGAGAAACTGGATCTCTCTGTGAATCGTGGGTTTCAGTAATAATATAATATAAATATGAGGGGCCCAATAAATACTTTAGGGGGGGCTGGTCATCATGAACCCTCCTAAACTGGAGGAATCCAGCATTACAGCTCTTTAACTGGACCACAGTTTCCAGAATGCACTGGTGCTGCTGTTCCTGCAGGGTTTTATTCTGTCTTTGTGAAAGTGCTGAGTGTGAAGTGTTTTTAAAGGTATGAGAGCTTTTTATGGCTTTTATTTATCTGCTATTTATTACTGTTATACTCCTCTGTATGAAGTAAAGTGTGTAATTATCCCATGATTCCCTGGTGTTTCTTCAGTGAACAGCTTTAGCTGAAATGGTCAGGACAGTGAAGTGTGACTGATAACTCACAGTGCTGCTTCCTGACGTTTGTCCTGGTTCTAAAATGTTCTATTACGATGATGGACCACCAGAGAAGAACAGAGAGTCACCCCCCAATAACAACCAGGAACAAGCCTGAGAGATCATTTACAGTCTCTCTCTCTCTCTCTCTCTCTCTCTCTCTCTCTCTCTCTCTCTCTCTCTCTCTCTCTCTCTCTCTCTCTCTGGCATGTTGGGTCCATGGAGTCATGCTGTTTAGGCCAAATCTTGACCATCTTCACTCTTGAACAGAAATGTAGATTCATCAGACCAGGCCACATTTTTCCAATCTTCAGCTGTCCAGTTTTAGTGAGCCTGTGTCCACTGCAGCCCCAGATTCCTATTCTTGGCTGACAGGAGGAGAATCTGACCATGGTCTTCCACTGTTGTAGCCCATCCACCTCACGGTTAGATGTGTTGTGCATTCAGAGATGCTTTTCTGATCAGCATTGTTGTACAGAGTAGTTACTATATGTCTTGAGTCTGTCATACATTGAGCACTTAAAGGGGAATTCCACAGATTTTTCAAAATTTCTACATAATTAAATGGTCAAAAAGGTAAACAATGTCACTTTTTTTTCTGCTCACTGTAGGTAATACGTGAGTTGGGGGATACGTAACTATTTAAATCCCAGAAATTAAAAGAGGGAGTATAAACCACCATTCCAGCCTTTACTCTAACATATTACATTAACACTACTCTTATGATATTGATATGATATGATCTCTAAACAATGTGTCTATCATATGTACATAATAAACTAAAGGAATAATAAACAAAATGTGAAACAAAATACAAAGTATTTAACAGTCAGTTTACAGTGAGTGTTTGTAGTAAACTATATCCAGTGATCAGCTGTGTGGCTGCATGTGCAAATCCATAATTCTAATTTGATTCACTTACATTATTATTATTTATGAGCCCTGTAAACTGTTAATACCTCAACCAGCTGATTAAACAAGTACAATCAGGTGAACTCCAGCCTGTTTGGAATGAACACCTGCAGCTACACCGGCCCTTTGAGGAGAAGACTGGTGACCCCTGTGTTAGACCATCATGCCTGTCATTTATGGCGTTATACTGCCATCTAGTGGACATTCACGAGAACAGCATTCCTGCCTTTCCAGTGAATCCCATTCCCACATTTCTGCACTTATTCCCACATTTCACACCTATTCCCACATTTCTTTTACACTGAGTAGAAAAGTCTCTGTCAGTCCTGCCACAAACTGTCAACCCTGCTTTGTACTGTACAGTGATTGTTCATTAAGCCTGTAATATTATTATTATCAGACTTAGAGTCGGTGTTTGATTAATGGAATCTGAAGATTTTGAAGCATCTGCAGCCTGTAGTCCATGTTAACTGCAGCTATAGTAGAATCTGTCAGGGTCATACTGTAAGTGATGTTAGGGTGGTTTAATAGACATTCAAACATAATGATCATCCTTATATTTATGTAATGAATGAAATAAAAACAATGAAATCATTAAAAGGAGTGTTAATAATCCCCATTGAAAACAATGAAGAAATTGAATATTAAAAATCTACGGAGTGAGAAAAGGTAAAGGTCTCGCTCTCCTCGTCTGTGTTTAGTAACACTTTATTTTTATTAAATTCAGATTTACAAGAGAGACCAACAGTTTTTTATTTGAACTCAGTTCACCTGTCTGGCCTTAAGCAGAGCTGCCTCTTAAAGAAGGTTCATCAGCACCTCTACAGATTGAGGAACTAAGAGGGATATGAAGCTGCATTATGATCAACACTGGCATTAATGTAACGTTACTGTGAACAGAAGTCTGTAGTCCAGACTGCTAGATCAGAGTCAAAACAGAGACCAGAACACATCGATTTTGAATCAAGACCAAGACTTTTGGTAATCGAGTCTGAGTCAAGACCGAGACCAGATTAAGATTTTATACTGAAAAAATAAATTGATTTGTTTGGTTATTTGTAAATGTATTGTCATCCATTATATATACTGATTTATTATATTATATATTATATTATGTAAAATATAACATTAAATATAGCCTGAAGCATTACTACATTGTCTGTACGTATTACAGTAACAATGATGTTATAGCGAGTTAATATCTCACAGCCACATATAATAATGAAAATAGCTAAAAATACAGCAGAAAATAGCCAAAGATTAATTCTATATGATGTTCTGTTAACAGATTTGTGAAGAATGTAATATGAACAGTAAATTACAGCTCTCAGTAACATTATTATGTATACCAGAATGGACCTGCTGCGCCATTTAAGGTGGAACGGGGAATCTGAACAAGAAGCTCACCTCTTCTTCGTGTGATTTAGTCCATGAAAATATCCCACCTACAGTTTAATGTGGAGCTCTGCCTGTAAACTCGCGCTCAGGTCTCATCAGAACCCCTGCTGGTCTCGCCCAGCTGAGTGTCGAGCTAAACTGTGTAATACCTTCCGTTACTAACGGTTATAAACACAGCAAATACAGTAAACGGTGACTTATAGTGTCGTCCGAGCGCGACAGGTGACAAAATAAAGAAATCAGTCTGATTATTACTCAGATATTATCTCATTATCAGTCCCTTTAAACGGAGAGTCAACTTTCAGTTTCGTTTGCTTTCCTGCTCGGCTGCTTTTGTCTGTTACCCAGCAACGTGTGCGCATGCGTATCAGCGATGCAGCTGAAGAGCGGCACAGAGCGCAGAGTTTAATACGCGGAGAAAACACAGTTTATTCTGTTTGTTCCAGTTTAGTGATGTTCAGTAATGATTCAGCTTAGTTATCTCAGACGGAGGACCTTAATCCGAGCTCGAGACACAGATTTTAAGGGTCTAATGTTTATTTAGTGAGCCTTTAGCTAGAACCCTGTCACAGCCTCAGCAGGTACCATAGTTTTCAGAGAAACAGCCACCAGAGACCCCAGGTCTGATATGATTGGCTTACAGCCCAAGAGGTCTGATATGATTGGCTTACAACTCATGAGGTCTGATATGATTGGCTTACAACCGACGAGGTCAACATAAAGAAGATGAAAATAAACACACCGTGTTCTCGTGCACATATCAGAAATTATGAATCAGTTATGAATGATATCAGAGAGGCGCTGTGCTTGTTCCACCGTCTGGAGAATATGTCTGCTGTAATGTCTGCAGTCCACCGGATGTCGCTGTGCTCTCTATTTTCAGAGCTTCAGGGCTTCGAATCAGGAAAATGATCAATCAATCGCTTCTTCTTCCCATCATTAGCTGTTGCATTAGTCCACTGAGTGCAGTATCACCTCCTCAGCCTAGTTTTAGTCTAGTTTTAGTCTAGTTTTAGATGGTTTTAGATGGACAGAACAGGGGTGTAGTCCTAAGAACAAAGTTAATATACTCACCTGATGGGACGCAGCTCAGTAGAGATTTAGTGCTTTTCCTCTTCTGACACTCTGAATTGAACTCTTAATTAAAGTCTTGCTTTCCTGTTTTTTAGTATTCTACAACAAAAAATAAAGAGAACAGAGCGTCTTCCTGATCTTTTAACCTCAAATAATCGATACAGCTAAAATGTTGCTGTCACTATGGCAACGTTTCCCTTTCTGTGTGCTGCTATCGGGTGAGTATCGCTGTAAGATCCACATGTGAACAGTTTTAGAGTGAAATGTATGAAATAAAGACCAGCAGACTTCACATTTAAAACAGTACAAACTGAAAGGCTTTATTTTGTACATAAATCATCACAAAAATATTGGGCCACCCCAGGGACACTTTTCTCATGCGCAGTTTTTACACAGTATAAACATGGCAGAAAACTTTTCTATGTGCAAAACAGAGACAGGACAGAGAGAGCGCAGCCTTGTTCTTCAATAAATCACTTTAAAAACACGAGCAAGATTATATATTATTACATATTGTTTAATAAAATTCATATTATTTTTGTAATGAACATTGTTTATAATGCAGTGTTATAAGCAGTCAGTGTACACATCACTGCTACAAATAAAGACAGCTTTGTTTTCAGTTCAATTCAGTTGAAAGCAGACAGCTGTGTCAGTGTTAGTACGTCCATTGTAGTCAGGGTTACCCGTAACAGACTGGGGGCCGAGTTGTAACAGTCACTAAAATGTCTGCTAAATCAGTGGAAACACAACTCAGCACAATTCTGTTCAACTCAAACAACTCAGTTCTTTAAACCAGACGAGTGCTGCTTTCTAAATATGTACAGATACGCATTAGACTGGGCTGCGCTTTCCCTTATATGACTGATTTGCATAGAAAAATGCATAAATATGCTCATTAATAATCCACTTGAGGGTCAGCATTAGGATTTCTGAGACCAACACGTCTTTCCAGAGGCACAAAGTAACAGTATAAACACTCTGAATGATCCTGAGCAGACTGTAAAAATGAAAACGCCCACATTCCTAAGCAGCACTGAGTTAAACTACTGAAGAAACCCAAACCGTTCAGGAACATGATTATATTTATTGTTTTATTTAAATAATTATATTAAAATGAAACTGTACAGTTTTTTCAGTGTGTTTGACTCTCTGCTGTCCTCTAGTGGACAGTTTTAACTAAAGATTTCTGATCCACTCTGAACTCCTTCATAATTTGGCTGAATTTAATATTCTGCAGTGAAATCACTTCATTCTGGATATGTGCACATCGGCGTCCACTCTGAACTGAGTGCTTTGCAATATTTGTGTTGGAAAGAAACTATAAATATACTGTATACTGTGTCTTCAGGAAGCCTCTGTGAACTACAGCTGCTTTTTCTGGGTTTCTATTTACAGTTTTGTTTACAGTTTAGTTTAGATTAAACTGATCTCTCTCATGTGTTAAAAAGCAGGAAATACACTCAATGTAATACTGTGAATATTTGAAATTTTCATTTTCCATTGTAAATAAGCTTCACACAGCTTTTTTATATCAAGACTTGCTTCTGCTGTGATACTGACACAATAGCAGAGTGCAAAAAAAAAAAGACAGTGATCAACTGAAATATGCCTGTACAAAATTCCTCTCCATAAGACCTTTACATACATGACTTTCATGACTTTAAATTGACACACACACACACACACACACACACACACACACACACACACACTCTCTTCTACTAAGCCGCTTCTCCTTCCAGTTTTAATTTACATATGTACAATAATATACAAGGGCCCAATCCCATTTCACCCCTCACCCCTACCACTCAGCCCTTAGCCCTCTGTTTTGCACATTCACGTCTAGGGGTGGGGTGAAGTGTTGGGGCTACATGACCCTCCAAACGGAGGTTTTTCAGAGATTCCAAACAGAGAGTTATGAGAAAAAAAGATGGCGCACAAGAGACCAAAGAAACACACAAATGTGAGAATTTTCCCTGTTAAAAAATTACGATAACCATCTTATTATCTTAGTTTAATGTCGTTTGTGTATTATGGTCGTTTTTTTCATATCAAGCATTAGAAAATTGCTAATAGCATGCTAATGTCTCGGTAGCTAGCTAACTTTCCCGTTCCACCTTAAATAGTCCAGCAGTTCTGACGCCTGAAGCGCCAGAATCTAACTGCTGCACCATTTAAGGTGGAATGGAAAAAAGAATCTGGTGAATATCTGACTTCAGCTTCATATCACTGAAGAATTAGGGGTGGGTGATAATAAATAATTGCCCCCCTCTTTGAAGATCAAATGTAACTAAAGCCCAGCAGTGAGGAGCTGAACTTTACCCTCCTCTGCTGTCACTGCAGACTGGCAGGGTCGCCTACAGAGCAGCGCTGGTAATGAATAATGAAGCTTTTTTTTTTTTGAGGGTCTCTTTTCGTAGGGTAAGATTTCAAACCACTACCCCTTCTAACTCAGTTCCAAGGGCTTAGGGTGACACTCAAAAACGAGAAATGGGACTGGGCCAAGCAACCAGGTTAAGAGGGGCTGGGCTAAATCTCAGGGTCATAACACAGAGCAATGTTCTCACTAAGCCAGTATGTCAGTCAGAATATGAATAAGAATAATAGAGCAAACAAACACAGAACACAGCAAAGCAAGACGAGCTGAAGAGGTTAGTTGTGTCGGGAGGCTGTTTAGGATCCCCTCCACTACAAAAAGGAGACTTTAGAAGACCTGGACTGGATTGTGGAGCTCAGTGACTGGAAGGGCAGAAAACTGTAACTGATTAATGGAACAAACTGATCAGAAATGGACCAGAAATCATCAGTTCTACATAAATAAATACTGTAAAGATTGGCGCTGAACTGCAGACGACCTATAACTCTAAACTATTCATGTGAAAGGTGAATTTCACCGGGAGGTGGTGAGTTTATATATGTAGCTTAAGACATTTCAGACGGTGGAATTGAGAGGATTTATCAATCTGACTGTCCTTCAGAATCATCACCTGATAGAAACACCACAACTGTATCACAGTGTGAGATAATTCAGCAGTTCAGTCGATTAATCATCCTCTGGACAGTTCAGTTCAGTCTGCATTACAAAGTAAAAACATACAACATCTCAACTTTCACCAATTATGAACTAATAAATAATGGAGATTAATAATCTGATGGAGATTAATAATCTGATGGAGATTAATAATCTAACAGATTAATAATCTGATGGAGATTAATAATAGTTTTTGTAATAAGGTCATGGGATGCAGAATTCGCCCCCACTTCCTTCGATTTCAGCTTCGCGAGTTGTTCGCCCTTTGAGGGGCGTGTTTGTCTACAACACCGAATGCAAATGAACCCGTCAACAAGGATGGGGGAGGAGCTAAGTATTGCGCTACTTTTTATAAGGACTACACATTTTTGTACCTAAGAGCTCTAGTAGTAAATTTAGTTATTTAGTCTAAATTGTGTTGGAGATCACCTTTGGTTGTGTAAGTTTAACTGTTGGTAACACTTAAACTCACTTTTTAGTGATTTTTTTTACAGCGATTTACAGTGATTTGTATATTTACAGCTTTTCAGTTGTATGTTTCTTTCTGGAACACTACTTTTCAAAAAGTAGCCACTACTTATTCTGGAAAAGTAGCTAAATTGTAGCTGCTACAAATCTTGGGAAAGCAGCTAACTACTAATTTTTCAGTAACTACCCCAACCCTGCCTGTCAATCAGTTGTGGATTTCAAATAAAAGTTAAATAAATCCTCATCTTAAGTAGACTCGATTAAACTGATCTGAACTGAAACTGAACTAACTCATCTTTTTCTGTTGATTAATCGTTTATGTAGCCAGCCAACATGTATCAGCCTGATATGCATCATCCTGCTGTAACTGCGATTCTGTTCTGTCTTTTAACGCAACAGCAGCAACAACAGCGTCAGAGACTTTATACCAGGCGTTCAGTTTTGGATTGAACAGAAAGGGGAGGCCAAACAGAGCTGCTACTACCCTGCCTTTCACATCGTTCAGACAGAACTGGATATGTAGCCACAGACACAACGAAGAAAAAGGGAGCGAACAAAAGAGAAACAGAGACTGGGAATGATCTCTCCTCTGTTACTGCTCATTAGTGGGGCTTACAGGCTTATGGTTACTGATTCCATTGCCTTCACATCTCTTCTGGAGCAGCTGAATTTTTCTCCACAGCCACACAATCACCAACAATAATACCCCACACACAGTGAGGGAGAGGACAGACAGCCACACCAGCACAGCGGCTCTCTGGTCTCTGCAGGGCTGGTCATCTACAAAACAAAAACACAGAACATGGCAGATCACTTTATACACACCGTCAGATTCCTGATACAAACACAGTTCACACTCTGTAATAATCCAGCTCTACTGCAGCTCATTCTGAGTCCCAGTGTAATCAGTACAGGAGGATCTCTATAGGCTGAAGTGTAAAGCGTACCAGATACAGCACTGAGGCGGAACCGAGGCTCATCAATCTGTCTCTGTGCTTCAGAATCATCACTTGACAAAAACATCATCACAATACAAGACCTCAAACTGAAGATAAACACAGTTCAGCAGAAACCACTGATTTAGGATCTGATTAATCATCCTCTGGATAGATTAGCATCTCCTTTATGAAGCAATAATGAACAACATTGTGAATTATGCCCATTTTGAAACACTAATAATAATGATGGGGAGAGTATTATTGAAGTTATATTTCACTAAATGAAAATGAGTCCTGCACTGTGATGTCATTGTAATGACTGATATGCTTTAAATGGTTTAATGAATATGAAGCACTGGAGAGGCTGAGCTACATAGAGAACCTAACATACTACAAGATCTGGTCAAACTCACAAGCCATCCAGCTTGGATGATGAACAGACATGAGGTATATATACAGACATTATGTTAGGCTCTCATTTCTGTTGAGGAAAAAGTTCTCAGTCAATTTTCAAATGTAACTGCACCAAATTCAGATCCAATCACTGCTATAAGATCAGTGTGTGATACAGTGAGGATGATACCAGAGAAGTAGCATTCGGCTCTAGTCCTCTATCGTCTAGTCACAGTCGGCTTTAATCACAGGATTTTTTTATCCCTAAACAAAAACTACTGATATCCGACTGTATATTCATCATTTTCTTTCGCTTCATTTTCTACAAGATTTTCTAATCCATCCTGCAGTTTTGAGAATGACTGGTCTGATGGGGAATGATGTACTTTTTGATCGAACAGTTTTCCTACATTTATTGTTGATTTATTAATTTTTCCCATCTGAATGAATTGAGGAACAATGTGAAAAAAGTTTGTGCACCCCTTTTATGTCACTATGATATAAATACCCCAGCAACATCCTAGCCTCCATGTGAGTTACCATAACAACTGTTTAGTAACATCCTCGAAACCACCTGGGGCATCATAGCAACCACCTAAGATATCATAGCAACCGCTTAGCAACACCATAGCAAACACTTGGCACACCACAGCAACCACCTAGCAACACGTGGCCATCAGTTACCAGAGCAACCAGTTAGATATACCCTAGCAACCATCTGGGATACCACTGCAACCACCTAGCAACACCCTGGAACATCACAGCAACCATGTAACAACACCCTAGCAACCGCCTGGGTACCACAGCAACAACTGGGTACAACCACCTGGCATACTGTAGCAACCACCCAGCAACATCCGAGAAAATCCCTACCAACTGCGACAGATGTTACCATAGAAACCACCTAACAATTTCCAGTTGAAATATGATGTTGCACCCCTGAACAGACGATAATCAAAGATCAGAAACTCAGTCGCAGTGTTTCATGTTACTGTTTGATCAACTATTAACACCATCAAGAGCTCCCCCTTCTGGATGCTTGCAGACATAACAAACAGCTTCCTAAAGCAATCTCCAAGCCTTACTAATCAAGAGCAGATCTATTGGGCTTTCTGATAGACTTAACCATCCAAACAGTGTTTAGTGCTCGTTTAAAGAACGATTAACACTAATTTTATACATCTATAGAAACACATGTGAACTGTTCTTAGGCCCAGTATGAGCTGTAAAGCACATGTATTTCACTGACAGCTTCAAAGGTTCAACCACCCAGCCTGAACAAACTGTAGAGGAAACACTGACCAGCGTTTTCCTGAACAGTGATTTCTGATTGGAAATGTAAATTACTGACAAAAACAAACATTACTTTCCTAAATTTAGTTCCACCTAACTAATAACTACTGCTGCCTCTCTTATACCAGCACCAGTAGAACCCTCTCAGTAAAACAGTGATCAAGCTGTAAAAATCACACTAAATCATACCTTCGATTATCACTGTGTAGATATGAATGACCTCTTCATTCTTCTTGTCCATTACAGTATAAACTCCACTATCAGATGGAGTCACTGCTCTCAGCTCAAGCCCAGATGTAAGTGATGATCTCTGTGTGTATTCAGGTTTACACTGTAGTGAAGGTCCATCCACTGTACAGATCTGACCACTGGATGGTCCAGCTGCTCCTGTGCTGTTATAAATCACCTCCACTGGATCTGATATGTCCAACCTCAGCACCAGAGAGTCACCAGGTTTTATCTGAACTGTACTGTTCAAGGCTGAGGAGAAAAACAATCAGGAACTTTATCAAATACAAATCAGATATAAAACACAGAACCTGAACTACTGGAGTTTCTATCAGTAACAATCAGTGAAGAAAACAGATGGACACTTACGCTGAATCTGAAGATTCACATCACAGCGATCTCTACCACCACACTGAAACGTGTACCAGCCTCTCTTAGTGAAATCAGCGTCAGTGATGATGAGGGAAAAATCTCCCTTCAGGTACTGATCATGGATCATCTGATATCCCTCCTTCACTGATCTACATGAAGTCTGATCACACTCAGCCAGAGTATCAGTGGATTCACTGAACTCAGTCCATCTGACCAAACCAGAACATCTCTCAGAGCAGGACAGAGTAGCAGAGTCATGAAGATTCACCTTCACTGTATCACCTGATTCAGACCCTGAAAGAGAAATTACCAAACTGATAAATGTGTTCAGGGACATTAAAATTCCTCCTGAAGGTCCAGTACCAGTGGCGGCTGCACCAGCTGTGCGCAAGTTCAAACGTAGGCTAGTTGTAATGTGTTTACTAAGTTCAGGTTTGTGCTTTACTAAATCAGAACGAGCTGCACCACAAACTAGTTTAACGCTGAGCTCAGTAGCTACTGAGCATTTACACCCCCTCAGCAGGTGTAAGTGTTGGGGAAACCATCAGAAACCAGAAACCCAAAACAGGACTTTTTTGGCTGACTAAGCTAAAAGCTGTAAACACTATACACTGATCTTCCTCTCAGCTCTAATCATCAGCCTGGTTTAAACTCATGAAGCTGAACACCCACAGCTCCAGCTCAGTGAGACTCAGCAGCCCAAACGGCTAAACTGATCTGCTGCTGGGTCAGTTATCCAGAAACCGGCGTTTAAAAAGCTGCATATTGGTTTATCAGTGAAATATTAAAGAATAATCAGACAGCAGCTGTAGATCATCAGCTTTATTCAGTTTAACTCGTACACATCGTTCTCTTCTACACTGGATATTTTTACCACTGAAAAAGTCAGAACAGCTGCTGCTGTGTTTCCATGGCAGCAGGTTGACTGATTGGTTCTGATCATGTTATTGTCGTGTTAAAGCGACTTGCGTATCAGTTAGTTGGTACTGGTTAAGACACGACTTACTGATCTGTGGCGCAACCAGATTTAGTAAAAGGACAGTTTGAAACTAATTAGTTTAACTGAGGACTCAGTAAAGACTTTACACACAAACTTAAGTATAAACTCACACAGACCCAGTGCAGCCCAGTCCAGTTTACCCAGAAAATCTAGTTACAAAACAAAGATTAAAGTCAAATCTTTAATAAGATGATAAAGGAGTGACAGTGCAGTTCTTACCAGTAGTGAATGTAGAGATCAGTAAGATCAGGATACAGAGAGCAGAACTGCAGGACTGCATGACTGACCTACAGACACACACACACACACACACACACACACCATCAGTACTGACCAGGAGAGGAGAGAGAGAAGAGAGAAAGAGAGAACAGAACTGACCTACAGACTCGATACACAATGTGTCACCATATTTATTTTTTCTGATATCTGATAAGTCAGCACAGATAAAGCAGCACCACAATTAAAAAAAAGCTTTTTACACACTGCACTACTGAGTGTTTTTAAAGGGAACCCTGACTGTTCAGACATACAGGCCTCAGTATGGTGTACATGTACACAACCATACAAATATATTGTATAAACCAAGCAAAATACTTTATTTATCATTAAAAACAGACAAATCCTTTTACCAATAGACTGACATTTTTGTCGCCACATCAAATGGTGGGTCTCTCTCGTCCACTGAGTGAGGAACAGTGAGCTAAACGTCTCATTTAACTCTAATAAATCATTCAGGCTTTCCAGCTTTAGCTACAGAGCAACATTAGCCAAGAGAAATACTTTTTGATTGTCTTATTTTCCGTAGGACTGACTCCACTGCAACCACATGACATTATAATGTGACAACGGTGGCCTAAAAATAGAGGAATTCTGCATATTTGTCACGTTTTATAATAAACAAAACATTCCCGTTTGGTTTATGTTTCATATTTTAATAGTTTTACACTATTTTAAGGCATACGAGTCTTAACAGTCAGAGCCCCTTAATGTACTGACAGTGTCTGTGTTTACATGCAATGATCCGCCAATCTCATTGAATTCGTTCCAGACTGAGGTGTTTATTCTCACCCTACTCAACAATCTGATGAAAATCTCTGTTTACATGCTCACTACAAGTAATCAGATTCAAGATTACACGCATGCGTAGAGAACCAGTGTAGTGTAGACGTTACCATGACAACCAGCATCACGTGAGTCCAGTCAGAGTGAGACGAGCAGCAGTGAGCAGCGCTTGTGTTTTTAATTGCTTTAAAATGATGTCAGACTCAGGAAAACGTCCTTCACATGTCCTTATTAAAGAAGGCCGAGAGGAAGACGTCGTGTTCTGAGACACATAAGCTGGACGTCCGTCCCACCGCCGTCTTTTAAAGATCAGAGCATAAACTTCGTCTCCTCTGCAGACCAGTTTCTGCTCCGCCATGTTGAACGGTATAAACTCTCACTATGACGTGACGAACATGATCAGAACGGACGTAAACTTTCCGATAGGGAATGTAATCAGATACAGGCGTTTACACGGATATTATTCTTCTATTTAACGGATTATTTACAGGATTACCCACCTCGATCAGTTGGATAGAAACTGTATTCCAAATGGCCTCAATCAGACTAGACTATTCAGATTGAGGTGTTTACATGGACGTATTATATTCTGATTGAGCTATTACTCGGATTATTAACAGATTATTAGGCTGCATGTTCACAGATATGCTCAGAAGCAGGCTTGAGTGACAGGGCAATGTAACTGAATATCATCTGCATCATTTTAAATTACTCATAATTTCTTGTATTACAGTTAAGCTTCATCACTGTCTGTATATCATTATTAGTAGTAGTAGTTTGGAAAAGGTATGGGTCTTATAGAGAGACTGGCCAGCAAATGTTTTTTGGCCTGTGGTCCATAAAGTATTTACATTTAGGCCCTGTCCCATTTCTTATTTTCACCCCTTGTTTTTGAGTGTTGCCCCCTGGAACTGAGTTACAGGGTAGTGGTTGAAATCTTCCCTCTGAAATGGGACCCTCAAATAAAAAGAGCATCACTTCATTAACAGCTACTAGCGCTGCTCTGTAGGTGACCCTGCCAGCCGGCAGTGACAGCAGAGGAGGGTAAAGTTCAGCCCCTTTAATTATTTATTATCACCCACCCCTGATTCTTCAGTGATGTGAAGCTGAAGTCAGATATTCACCAACTTCCTGTTCGAATTTTCCTGTTCCACCTTAAATGGTGCAGCAGTTCCGACTCCTGAGGCGCCAGAATGTAACTGTTGGAACGGGAAAGTTAGCTTAGCTAGCTACTGAGACATTAGCTTACTATTAGCTTGTTATGAAGAAAAGGACCATAATACACTGAAACGACATTAAACTAAGATAATACAGTGTTTTTCATAATTTTAACAGAGAAAATTCTCATATTTGTGGGTTTCTTTGCCGGTTTTTCTTTTTTTCTCATAACTCTCTGTTTGAAGCCTCTGAAAAACCTCCATTTGGAGAGTCATGTAGCCCCAACACTTCGGCCCAATCCCATTTCTTCTTTTTACCCCTACAACTTGTTTTCGAGTGTCACCCTAACCCCCTGGGACTGAGTTACAAGGGGTAGTGGTTTGACTTGCCCTACGAAATGAGACAACCCCCAAATTACATCAGTTCATTAACAACCTACTAGCGCTGCTCTGCAGGCGACCCAGCGCGTCTTCAGTGATAGCAGAGAAGGGAGACGTTCAGCTCCTCACTGCTGGGCTTTAGTTACATTTAGCGCATCAAATGCTTTCAAAATGGGGAATAAGACAATCATTTATCATCACCCACTCTAATTATTTGGTGATATGAAGCTGAAGTCAGATATTCGGCAGCTTCTTGTTCGAATTTTCCCGTTCCACCTTAAATTGTGCAGCAGTTACATTCTGGCGCTCCAGGCGTCAGAACTGCTGGACTATTAAGGTGGAACGGGAAACTTATAATAAACCGTCCGAACTTATAATAACAGACTTTGACGCACTTTTTACAGCATTTAAACAGAGTCTGTTCACAACTTTGAGTGGAGGCTGTATAAAGTGAGTAGCTAACGGACAGACAAAGACAGAGATTTAAGAACAACATCCATAATTTAGAGGCGAATGGACTTGTTTACATTTATAATCACTCCAGCGGGAACGCTGACAGACATTTTACCAGAAACTGTCCTACTTTGGGGAAGATTTCTGTCAGATGTGCGAGAAAAGCGGCTAAGCTGAGCTAAACTTAAAGCAGAGCAAAGCGAGCCTGTGTTGTTTATACCCAGACAGCCAGCGACTCCGGCCCGGCTGTAACAGTCGGCTGTAAGTCGTTCTCACTCGGTTCACAGTCGCAGTCAGTCAGAACAGACTGAGCTATAATATAGAAAAAGTCATCTACTTTGCGAGCTTGGACGGTGAACTGTGTTCTACCAGGACTCCTCTTTAAGCGCGGGACGTCCAGCTCCTCTACGAACTGGTTCACTGACTAAAGTCTGTTTCACAGGTTCACTTTTCACGCTCTTACACTGCTTTCAGTTCTGATAAATCCCTGGAAATAAACTAACGTGAGTGTGAACTTAGCAGTGCACAGAAACAGAACTGCATTTGTAGCATCAAAGAAAACGAATGTATCATAAACTTTGATTGATCCTTAATCATCCTTGTTTATTATCTGTGGAAATGTCACATCCATAAATGTAAATAACTAAAAACTAAAGCAAATGTTACACTTCAAAATAAAAATTGGTCATGATATGAACTTCCAGGACTGAAATACACTAAATCCAATAAATCAATTATTAAATGTATATTACTGAAACACCGGAGTTCAGCTCTCTGACTTTTAAGCATTTTTTGAAACGAGCATTATTAATGTTTATATTAATCTGGAGAACTTTATCATAATTTAATTTGAGCTGAGCTCCACAAACTGCTTTAAACTGTATTTTAGGCTATAGTTTTGTGCTGAGATTCAAAAAGCAAGGAAGAGAATTAAAGTGACTGGCGGAGTTTTTGACCAATTAAAACACAGCAGAGGAGGAGCTGAGCAGTCTGACTCCGCCCCCTGGAGGTTTAGTGCAGCAGCACGCGCTTTCTCCAAGCGTTCGGTTTGACTGTTTAAAGAAGCGCGACCGTTAGGAGCCGTTAAACGCGCAGTACTCACCGCGTTACCGACCCACCAGGCTTTAAAAGCTTATCAATCACATTTGTACGGAAATCTACGGAGCCCCGCTGGTGACATCTCGTATGAATAAAAATAATAAATAATGCATGGCCACGCCTTGTTAACGCATGGGAACGAGATCCTAATGCGTGGCCATGACTTAGTAAGGCATAATAATAAGGAATGAGATCACGTTTTTAAAAGTTTATCAATCGTATTACCTTTGTTTTAGGCATTATCTGCAGCTAGCAGTGGTTATGAATTTATACATTCACATGCTCAGTGGTTCGTTGGCTGTAAGTCGTTCTCACTCGGCTCACAATCGTGTTTGTACGGAAATCTCTTCAGAGAGTCTGTCTTACTCTCTGCTCTGAGATGATGGTGCTCTGTGCCGCTGACTGAGATTTCAGCTCTGAAGACCGAAGACTCCGCGGGTGGAATGAGGACCGCTACCCGCTACACGGGGACCCTAAACCCTGCATTAAAGGAGAGCAGTAATGAGTGTCTCAACCAGGCAGTCTGAGCTGAGCTCTGCACTCATACTCAGCTAATTCATCTCCGGGTCAGTCTGACAGGAAAATCACCAGCGTTAGCTAAGCTAGGCTAAAGTTAGCTGGTTTGTCTGCTGAGGCCCTGCAGTTGTTGCTTAGCGACTACCCAGCACTGTTAAGCGCGAGCGCCGCCGTCTGATTTCAGCAGTACAGAGAGGAGCTGATAGTGTTCACATCCCTGTAAAGCTCAAACTAGAGAGTATCAGTATCACAGGCTAAAGGCCACAGTCAGTCTGAGAGTGTTTGAATACATCCACACTAAACTGAGTTATTGTCTAAAACTCTGAAGAAGACATTACTTTGGAAACAGAGCCAGTCATTCTGTTTGTTGTGTATTTGAACAGCGACAAAAGCGTTGTTTCCTGTTCTCTTGATTTATTTTACATCAGCAGACCACAGTATCTTTAGCTCTGTATGTCAAAAACAGCCCCCATAAAGAACTGCATATAAAGTGTTATCGTTGTCTTTCAGTTTCGTATTTTGCAGAATGTGCTGTGTTATTGCTAATATTAATATAGTCACATTTTCTGTCCTGTACAGATCATCATTGCTGAAGAGGTGAACATGTCACTGGAGTAGTGCCACCACAAAAGCCCAGCCTAAGACCCTCTTTACATCAGAGACATTTACAGCTTTGTGTCTATAGTAGGCTACACTTAACATACGTTATTCTGATGTTCTTGCGTCTGTTTTTTTCTGTTGTGTTTCAAGTCAGTTTAAGGATTAACTTCAAAGACTAAGTGTGAATGGCTGGACATGGAAGAGTTCCAATTTCCAGGTAAAAACCTGTTCTGAAATATATATTAATTCTCAAATGTTATTCATTTCAATGCACCCCCCCCCCTCCCCCCCCAGTAATAGCTGTAATGGACTATTCCATGCTGTCATTTGATGACACAAATGCATAAAGGCAGACTACTATGAAAATCTACATTATGGAGAAAAGGTTCTTCAATGTGATTTTCTGGGTGTCAGGATGGAAAATAAGAAAAATCATCCAAGTGCAGCAGAGAAACGCAAAAATATGAGGAAAAGAAAAGTCTTTGCACTCCCAAAGCTAACTTTGTTTCAGACAGAACACAGAGCTGCTCAGCATGGCTGTAACTATCGCTGCCTATAAGGACAAAAAAAGTGTCCTCATCTCCACTCATGAGATTTAACATGGAAGCAGCGCTGTTCTGATAGTGGTGTAGCAGCTAGCTTAGCATACTCAGAGGCTCCGACACAGTATCACACTCCTACTAGTTAAAGGGGGAGAGAAGATTTATTATGTTTATATCTGATGAGCTGTGACTCTTTGACTTTGGCCTTTTGAGATGTTCAGGTATGCAGCACACATAACAACAACACTAGAATAAAAATGTGAGAGTTTATGAGAGTAATTAACAGATTATGCTTGTAAATGCAAACTCCATATTTTGTTTTCTGTTATTTGGGCCACTCATAACATTGCTAGGTGCTTTAGTTCCAGTAGCTGCAGGGTAACTGGAGGGTAAATTAGTATATGGAACAGTAATAGCAGATTATGGAAGAACGGAGGGATGGGTAAGGAACAAATGAAAGGAGAAAGTGCATAACAATTATGGATGGGTAAACAAGGAGCAATGATTTAATTAAAAAAATCCCTAAAACTGAATATGACAGTAGGTGTAGTTGGTGTTATTCACTGTATGATGGTTACTTTTCAGCAAACAGGCCTCATTAAATCTTTTATCCTAGTTATGGCCCTGCAGCACAGGCTGAGCAGGCTGTACATAATGCTGCCGTTCATTTTAGTACAGCTGCAGTGTTGGGGTCATTACTAAACAAGGAATTCATTATTCAAGTTACCAGTTACTTTTCTCAAATTGCAGTGGGATTATTTTACTTATGTTTTTTAAAAGTACTTTCTTTAGTCAGTACTTTACTTCTGCATTACTCTGCACTAAATTGTCTCACTATATTAACAGACCATCTTGATTATTTCCAGCATTATTTCTTAGAACAAGCAGAATTTCTTCCAATACAATGGAAAAACTCCCTTAATAAAAACTAAGCAAAATGCTTAGAAATATGTTAAATAATCTTATAATATTCTGACAACAATCTAAAAATGAGAAATATTAGAAGTATCGACTTATTATTTGCAGTGTAGACGGTTTCATCTAATTTAGAAAGGTGTATCCAGGGGCCCAGTTCCTGTCTTTTGCCTGGGGCCCCAGAATTACTAAACCAGTCCCTGACTGCATGGAACATGTTTCTGAAGGCTTAAGTGACTGTGGATCTGCCTCTGTCTTTCAGGCAGACAGTGTGTGCTGCTCTGGAGCTAAAGGGAAATGAAGTCCTCTGCACTGCGCTGCACCCAGGCTGGGTATGCACGGACACAGAAGGACAACAGGTGAGCAGGGAGCCGTATTTATGAGAGAGAAAGCAGAAGGAGGGGAAGACTAAAGCAGATTCTTAGTGGAAACAGATCTGGGGCTCTTTTGTGTGCCATCCTAAGTTTGGTCGTACTGTATATCGCCAGCATATCACTAACTGCAGAGACAAAAAGGAAGATACAGGTGGAAAGTAGAAGATGAAGATGAAGATTTTTTTTTCCAGAAGTCATGTATTCAGGAGAGAATAATGCTGAGATCAGACGACACAATGTCTTTCACGATGGTCACTGTGTCAGATTAGGCAAACGTAGTGTCATAAATTTGTGCCGTGTCTTGGTCAGGAAACTGGCAACACTACAAGTTTGACACAAACCAGTCATCGTTCACGTTCTTGCGCAAGTTCATAGGTCGTGTGATGCTGCCGATTTTGTGTTCTCAAAAGAAAAAAGAGAAGAAAAAAGAAAAGAAGGAAAAAACTGATTGTGGACTCCTTGGTGTCATGAAGAGGACAGTGTGGTCTGTCTGTCCTTCAGAGAGAACTTGAGGTAACGAATGTGTCGACATATCAAGAACGTTAAATGTAGCTAGCTAGTGGTCTGCTGTACGTAAACAGACGCTGTGTCGCTGTTTCTCTCCAACATTTATCTTTCTGGACTCGTCAACTTCTTTACTACTCGTCGTAGCGCCCCCTGGAGGAAACTTCAGAAGGGCAGAAGGCACAGCTGAACGAATGTTTCCTCTGTTTTGTTGTTCTGCCTGATAACTGCAACAGCAGCTCCCATCTTTCTCTTCGCGGTGTTTTCATCTGCGCGCCAGACAGCACTCTGACCTCCTATTGGTTAATGTGAAGGAATGTGTTGTAGGTGATGTCAAATTAAGCAGAAAAATACAAACATTTTCGACATGCTGGACTTTTCATCGGGGTGTTGTGGGGAGTCCCAGACGCCACATGGCTCTTTGATTATGTCACACTTTAAGTGTTGGATATGATGACAAGTTACGTTCATCATATCCGACGCTCATATTCGGGCCCGTTGCTGCAAATTTGTCAACTGCAACAAAATCATGTCATATTGAGCTGAACTCCTGTAGTCTGATCCCAGCATAAGGTAATCTGTCTGAACTGGTCTTCAATAACACAGAGCACATTCTGAATATGAAGCCCATACAAAGCCTGCAGACACTCCTTAATTCAGTCATTTTGTGTGCGTTGCGCTATTGGCAAGCAGAGCAGCTGTGCACCAAGTGCTGTGTTGCCTGATGCTGGGGCTGCACACACGACACACATCACTGAACCCTGTATTATTAAAGTGATTAAAACTCAACTCTGCTGTTTGCTGAAAACATTTGTTTCTTGACTATTTTAGGCTACATGATGAATTATAGTGCTATTTGAAATATATGTTTTTAGTTTATCTAATGTTATTTATTAAAAGTTTTAATTATTCATTTACATTTTATTTTATTCATTTATTCTTCTAAATAATAATGAAAATAATAATTTGTTCTTCGTAATTATTACAGTTGTAATCTATAATATATATGTTTAATATATATGAAAATAAATATGTTTCATGTAAGTAGAGGATCATTCAACCCTTTAAATAATAGACTGGGCAGTTTTTATCTAGTCATAAAATAAAAATTCTGTTTTGTAGAAAAGCCGTGATCTTACCCTGTTAGGAGAATATTACAGTACTGCTGTCAGTGCTTTTACATCTCTTAAAGGGAAGGAGAGGAGGTGATCTGATTGGCTGTTCCTGCAGTTTAACCAGACACCTGGTATGGAGCTCTCTGCTCTACACAAGTTGTTAGATACCTCTACTTAGACGCCACCCCTAAATTTAACATAGATTTCTACAGTAATAGAACTGTAAATATTCAGGATGTATGTGAAATACTAGGGATGGGCAGAAGGCTATATATTTTGGTTTTCTGAAATTTAAGTTAACTTATATTTTGCCCCTGGTGATCTTTCTGCTTATGGTCATGTGCACAATCTAACATAAAACGTAGGATATTTCAGTAGGATTGTGAAGATGTTAAACCCCATGAAGAGGATTTTGGGTTTTACGTGTGGCTTACTGGTAAGGTCTGCGAGGGTGAGACAACCAATAGGATGGGCAAGACCAAAAGTAGAGTGCACAAGCAAGCAGTTTATTTACACGGCGTGAAAAGGACAAATACGGAAGATAAAGTATTTACAGTGTGCACTAAGCGTCAGGCTTAGTCATGGCATGGGACGTAGCCGCGAGGCTGGGTCCCAATTCACTTTACAACTTCTCCCACACCTTTACTTTAGACACTACCAGCAGCCAGTGTTCATGGGCAAACAGAGTCGTGGAGAGAAGTAGACTACCTCTCCAAGGAACCCTCGGGTTTTAAGTCTAAAGCCCCGCCCTCGGAGATCCCATTCCCCACCATGTGGTCAGAACAGTGTGGTTTACACCTAAAACAAACGATAGCGCTATACACAGTCAACCTAGGTTAAACAATTAATTATCGGTAAATACATCGTCTTGGCCATTAACTTATAACAATTCAATCATTTTCTTTCCCCCCACAGGGTATTAGGTGATTATCGGAAGGATCCCTTTGGTGGATCCTCCTGATAAGGATAAGGTAAGTAGGTCTCCCTGCTGTCCCCCTTTTGCTATTTCCCTTTCGCAGGCAGACACAGGTAAGTACTTTCATATACACACATGTATTTTATAATCCAAGGGATGGTGCTCATTGGTGATGGGGAAGGCCTCGCCTTACCACATCACAAGGATTTTTTTGCCATATGATCATGAACTTCTGCAAGCTGTTTCATTATATTAGCAGTGTGTAGCATATAAACTTTGTTGGTCAGCTTCTTGGACAAGGATTATGCATAACACAGGGTTTTAAATGGAGATTGTACATTAAAAGGAAAGAACGGTCCATGACTAGGCTTAATCCCTGTCCAGGAAACCGGCCTTACATGTAGGCTTTGTTTAACTGATTATCGCTACAATAAAGCTCATTTCCACTTGCATCTCTATGGGATTGTTACAGAGTGTATACAGTAATGGTGTACATAAGTGTATTCACTTTCACATACAGAGTTTGATACTACTTGGGACAGCTGTAGTTGATAAACTGACATTTAAAGCGTGTAAGATATGCATGTGATATACATTTTTTATATTTTGCAGTTTTTCAGTGAATCCTTTGGTATTTAAACTTAAAGGCTGTCTCGTAATATTATTGTAGAAACCTGTTGGCTGTCTGGGAAACTGGTTGTTAAACAAAGTTGAGCTTTTATGCAGTGTATTAAAGGAGAATTCCACTGGTGGTTATGGTGTAAACAGAGTCATTCAGAGTGGTTTGGTGTGAAACACTCTGTTCTGGAGAAACTTACCGAGTCAGAATTGCACACAGTGGTGGTGATAGGAACCAGACGTCCACCTCTAAAAGCTCCCTCACAGAAAGTTACTACATGAAATGGTTATGAATTCACTGCCTGATGTCTGAGGAATTATATATGATAGTTTTGAGAAGATTTTAGTCTAAAACATGTTTTAATGGTGGCGGGGTGCTGTGAGGCAGAATAATCTTTCTTCAGATTTCTTTTATTTTACCATCAACATTCCATATAAAACTCAGAAGAAATGTAGGTTCACTGGTGGTTTTGGGTAATAAATAAAATGACCATATCTGTGTTGTTCTCATGTTAATACCTTCCTATCAACACCACTGTAAAGAACATCTGGGTCTCTACAATCAGCCATTTCACACCAAACCACTCTGAGTGACTTTCTTTACAGCTCAACAAATTATGCAAAAAATATGTTAAAATATGTTAAAATGACTAACGTGAGTTTAGATATCATTATGTTTGAATATACAGTATGTTTGAGGTGTTGTTCCTATTAATAAATATGCAGTATTGCTGGTGTATTAAAATAGTGCAGTATACAGTATTAATGCAGCTATAATAGTGCAGTTTCAGTACAAACGCAGTAAAACGGACATGGTACAACTACAGCACTGTAGTTTGTAAAGCTGCAGGTCAGATGCAGTAAATGGAGGCAGGATAGCATCACTACAGTTTTAAAACCTTTTAGTACTTCAGTTGTCCTGCTTCTATATTCACATGATCATTTTATGGTGAGAAATTAGTTGTTTTGAAATTTATCCGTGGCACTAGTTTTTGTTTATTTATTTTAGACTGTGTTTATATATAAGTCGCCCTTTTAACTAACCTTTTTCCATTCTATGGTTTTTCTATTGTGTAGAATCACCACAGAGTTTTAGTCAGCAGGACCACCAGCATGACAGTTCCACACACTGCGGACGTCTGTCTACGACCACAGTATGCTTTAAAAACAAATTCTGCACCAATTCACAGTGGTTAATACTGATCACTGAACACATGAACACACATCTGTCTCCCATTATTTGTTTACTATTAGAATAACTGTTGTGAACAATATAAAACCAGTGTTAAAATTCTGTAGGTGTTTGTCTTTTTGAACATCAGCCCAAAGTTGGGCCAGCATGTTCCGCTTTGTTATTGTTCCTTCTTGGTGATTTTGC